>NW_028315358.1:0-121649 GCF_046866305.1 Octopus bimaculoides
GACGATGTGGCCCTTCTGAAGACAGACAATAAACACAACAGAAAGCATCTCCCAAAACTTGAACCCATCACCTTCCCTTCAGATGAAACAACCTTGGCCATTTTTGGGAGCAGGTGAGAAGGGGGGTGTTTCTAAATTAAAGATTTTCTCTTTGTCTCTAGCTCAGAGTGATGAACCCATCACTCATCCTGGGTTAAGAAATGCTCCAGGAAACCCACTGGATCTGCCTCAAACAAAGTCAGATTTTCCTGTGATGTGATCAACTTGGCACATTTTTGATCAGGTGTCAGATGTGGTGCCCACGAAGCAAAACCCTTCATCATACCAAGTTCATTGTGCAGAATATTCTCAACACTCTCATGAGATTTGCTAATAGCATTGGTTCTTTGATTTAAAGCCAATCACCTGTCATCCATCAATGTTTTCCTTGATGGTGGCAGTTCGCAGGACGTCCAGACTCTGGGTCATCTTCAAGACGCTCCCTTCCGCTCCTAAATTCAGCTGCCCCCTTTTGCTCTGTTGGTAAAGCTGAAACCTCATCCCCTAACGTAGCAACCATGTCAGCATGAATTTCCTTGGGGGCTAACCCCTTTTCTGCAGGGACTTGATAACACCATGATGCCAAATTGTATTCATTTTCAAGACAATTCACTACTAGATACCTTTGAAGTTTTCTTTGAATAGAAAGATCTCAGTTTACTTGGGAAGAAACAATAGAGTTATTAATAAAAAAGGTTGGAATTGATGTGTGCAAGATTTCACAGCTGTAGCATCACTCCTTCATAGCAATATAGGGAACTTTTCAGCCCATCCTCATCCACTATCTGCAGTGTCTGATATACACTAACTCACACCGTCTCAGGTGTGGCTGTGTGGAAAGTAGCTTGCTTACCAACCACATGGTTCTGGATTCAGTCCCACTGCGTGGCACCTTGGGCAAGTATCTTCTACTATAGCCTCAGGCCGACCAAAGTCTTGTAAGTGGGTTCGTTAGACAAAAACTGAAAGAAGCCCGTCGTATATATGTATATATATATATATATATATATATGTATGTGTGTGTATATGTTTGTATGTCTGTGTTTGTCCCCCCCACCCAACTTCGCTTGACAATCGATGCTGGTGGGATTACATCCATGTAACTTAGCGGTTTGGCAAAAGAGACCGATAGAATAAGTAATAGGCTAACCAAGAATAAGTCTTCGGGTTGATTTGCTCGACTAAAGGCGGTGATCCTGCATGGACACAGTTAAATGACTGAAACAAGTAAAAGAGTAAAAAGAGTAATGAGAGTAACTGTCCCAGATGCAATGCCTCTCACTCGCTCAGATACACTCTCCCACTCTGCCACACCCTGTCTCATATACACTACCTCACACTGTCTCATTGACACTACCTCACACTGTCTCATGTACACTACCTCACACTGTCTCATTTACTTTGCCTTGAACTGTCCCAGACACAATGACTGATGCTCTCTCAGATACACTCACCCACACACTGTCGCATTGACACTACCTCACACTGTCTCATTATTTACTTTGCCTTGAACTGTCCCAGACACAATGACTGATGCTCTCTCAGATACACTCACCCACACACTGTCTCATTGACACTACCTCACACTGTCTCATTTACTTTGCCTTGAACTGTCCCAGACACAATGACTGATGCTCTCTCAGATACACTCACCCACACACTGTCTCATTGACACTACCTCACACTGTCTCATTTACATTGCCTTGAACTGTCCCAGACACAATGACTGATGCTCTCTCAGATACACTCACCCACACACTGTCTCATTGACACTACCTCACACTGTCTCATTTACTTTGCCTTGAACTGTCCCAGACACAATGACTGGTGCTCTCTCAGATACACTCGCCCACACACTGTCTCATTGACACTACCTCACACTGTCTCATTTACTTTGCCTTGAACTGTCCCAGACACAATGACTGATGCTCTCTCAGATACACTCACCCACACACTGTCTCATTGACACTACCTCACACTGTCTCATTTACTTTGCATTGAACTGTCCCAGACACAATGACTGATGCTCTCTCAGATACACTCACCCACACACTGTCTCATTGACACTACCTCACACTGTCTCATTTACATTGCCTTGAACTTTCCCAGACACAATGACTGATGCTCTCTCAGATACACTCAACCACACACTGTCTCATTGACACTACCTCACACTGTCTCATTTACTTTGCCTTGAACTGTCCCAGACACAATGACTGATGCTCTCTCAGATATACTCACCCACACACTGTCTCATTGACACTACCTCACACTGTCTCATTTACATTGCCTTGAACTGTCCCAGACACAATGACTGATGCTCTCTCAGATACACTCACCCACACACTGTCTCATTGACACTACCTCACACTGTCTCATTTACTTTGCCTTGAACTGTCCCAGACACAATGACTGATGCTCTCTCAGATACACTCACCCACACACTGTCTCATTGACACTACCTCACACTGTCTCATTTACTTTGCCTTGAACTGTCCCAGACACAATGACTGATGCTCTCTCAGATACACTCGCCCACACACTGTCTCATTGACACTACCTCACACTGTCTCATTTACTTTGCCTTGAACTGTCCCAGACGCAATGACTGATGCTCTCTCAGATACACTCACCCACACACTGTCTCATTGACACTACCTCACACTGTCTCATTTACATTGCCTTGAACTGTCCCAGACGCAATGACTGATGCTCTCTCAGATACACTCACCCACACACTGTCTCATTGACACTACCTCACACTGTCTCATTTACTTTGCCTTGAACTGTCCCAGACACAATGACTGATGCTCTCTCAGATATACTCACCCACACACTGTCTCATTGACACTACCTCACACTGTCTCATTTACTTTGCCTTGAACTGTCCCAGACACAATGACTGATGCTCTCTCAGATACACTCACCCACACACTGTCTCATTGACACTACCTCACACTGTCTCATTTACATTGCCTTGAACTGTCCCAGACACAATGACTGATGCTCTCTCAGATACACTCACCCACACACTGTCTCATTGACACTACCTCACACTGTCTCATTTACTTTGCCTTGAACTGTCCCAGACACAATGACTGATGCTCTCTCAGATACACTCACCCACACACCGTCTCATTGACACTATCTTACACCTGTCTAAGAAATATATATATTTAACACCCAATTTGATAATTTATCTTATCTTACGGCATTATAATGGTCTTGAAGAAGCAATGTGTCATTGTTGTTGCTATTGAAATATTTTTCTTTCATAAAACAATTCCCAAACATGTCTGAATTTAACATTTAACATCATCACTTATGTCTATACAGTGGCAGACATGTTTATAGGAGATGAAATATTTTACAATATTTATTTACTTTTATTTGTATCTGTTCACAGTTCAAAACTTTGTTGTTGAATGTGTCTTCCCATGATTGCAGTGTCAACAAATACCAGTGGCCTTCTTGACTCAAATCAATTATCCATATTCTTTACCTACAGGTTTGTCACCTTTTAAGCAATCAAACTGTTTTCTTATATTGAAACTGGTTTTGATAGGAAATAAAATATGTGAATCGCTAACAGGTATTTGAGGTAACATGTACCATATAGAGTCGTTAAGAAGTATTTCAGGCAAGATGTACCATATAGATTTGTGAAGAGGTATTTGAAGTAACATGTACCATATAGAGTCATTAACAGGTATATGAGTCAAAATAACACCTTTACCAAATTTAGTGGCTAAGAATAGAAAAAAGATGTGCGCGTCTGTGTGTGTGTGTATATATATATATATATATATAAATATATATATATATATATATATATATATATATATATATATATATATATATATATATATATAGTTGGAATTTACAAAAAAAGAAACAAAAGAAAAGACGAAAAACAGTGTGTAAGCAACAAACAGATGTATTAGTTTAACGCTCGGGAAATGAGTAAGCCTTTTACGTTTCGAGCCTACGCTCTTCAGCAGAAAGAAACACAGAAATAAGTAGAGAGAGAAAATAAAAAAGGTTTAGTGGCCAGCGATCAATCATGGTGAATAATATAAATATACATACATATATATATATATATATATATATATATATATATATATATATGATGATCGCTTCATCTTGAGAAATGATGAAATAGAGTCGTTAAGAGGTATTTCAGGTAAGATGTACCAAATAGAGTCGTTAAGAGGTATTCGAAGTAAGGTGTTTCTCTGAGCACACCTCTGTATCATTTCCGTTCCTTTATACAACCATAAATAAATAACTCTGCTTCACAGCCTGGCCATTAGTGAATGGATGAAACAGAAACATATTCAAATGTGTGTCTGCAGATGATTAGAATGCAAATTATGAAAAATAATATAAGATCAAATTTTAATTAGAGAGAGAGAACAAGGCCAGCAATTTCATGGGAGCGGGTGAGTTGATTATATTGACCCCCAGTGTTCAACTGGTACTTATTTTATAGGCCCCAAAAGGATGAAAGGCAAAGTCAACCTCGATGGAATTTGAACTCAGAACGTAAAGCCAGAGGGATTGCTGCTAAGCATTTTGCCCAACATGCTAATGGTTCTGCTGGCTTGCCCCCTTCAGCCTGCATTTTATATCAAAAGGGTAAAGACCCCTTTCAGTCATGAATGACCATGGGATTGCACCTAGAAAGTTCTCCTCCAAGGCACAAGTCCAGGTAAGGTTTGTTTATGGAAGACCAGCAGTCACCCATCCATACCAGCCTCCCCTCTCTCCACACCACCAATGTTATCCAAGGGAAAGGCAAAGGCCAATACAGCTTGGCACCAGTGATGTAATAACACACAGCCTGGCCTGGGAATTGAACTCATTACCTCATGATTGTGAGCCCGATGCTTTAACCACTGAGCCATGCATCTTCATGTATTTTAATATTTAGCAATAATTCTTTCTCAAGTAAAAAAGATAAAAAATGACAACAATATTGTGTGAATGATAGAAAAATATTGTTTTGAATAGTTTTATTCTTAGAAAAGACCATAGGATTGCACCTAGAATTAGAGAATTTCCTGTATTTTCTGTGTCTTTCTTTTGTTTTGTTTTTCCTTTGTCTTTCCTTTGTTAAATTTATTTCTGTTTACATCATATGTATTTTATGAATTCCAATTATATTCAATAATTAGAGAATGTAATCAAGTAATTAGGATATGCTTGAGAGTCATGAAAAATAACATAAATACTGGGTCTTTGAATATTATCAACAGCAGAATTGTAAGAATCCTGTAAAACTTTTAATCCATGTTGTCCTTGCATCACTTTTCCCACAAGAACACTGCATTTGTATATTTTCTTTATTCCGTAATGGTCAGGAGTAGAATAGGTATCACGTGCAGAATAACGGATGTCTTTGGCAAAATAAACACCTTCACCAAATACTGTGGCTAAGAATAGAAAACAAAAGATATATATATATATATATATATATATATAATATGCATATATTTATATAAAATTAATGGTAGAGCTGAAAATCCTAAACGTCAAGAAAGAGCGGGGTAGTACATAAATATTATCCTCATCATTTAATGCCTGTTTTCCATGCTGGCATGGGTTGGACGGTTTGACTGAAAACTGGTAAGCTGGGGAGCTGCATCAGGTTCCAATCTGATCTGACATGGTTCCTACAGCTGGACGCCCTTCCTAGCGCCGACCAGTCCAAGAGTGTAGTGGGTGCTTTTTATGTGCCACCAGTACAGGTGCCACTTATGACACACTGCCATTGGCCACAACTATGATCTCACTTGGCTTGATAGGTCTTCTCAAGCATGGTATATTGCCAAAGGTGTCAGTCACTTATCACTGCCTCCCTGATGCAAAATGTAATTGACAAGGATGAGACTTGAACTCATGGGCGGAGACCCCAATGGATTAGCAGCCAATTACCTTAACCACTCAGCCATGGCACTGGTAGTTATGAAGAGTTACATCACCACCTTTCGAAATGCAATTCATGGTGTCTGGTTATGTTGTGAGTTTTCTCTTGTAAATCAATTTGTGTGAACCCATGGATAGACCAAAGATTTATGTTGTTTATGAATATGAGTTCTGTCATGGAACCAATTTATCTCAGACAGCTTGAAACATCAATGAGGTGTTTGGTGAAGAAGTGGCGAATGAGTGCACTGTATGTTTGAGAAGTTCCGGTCTGGTGACTTTACTCTTGAAAATCAGCCCCATGGTAGACCCGAGACCAAGGTGGATAAGGATGAGCTGGAAACTAGTGAAAATGGATACAGCTCAAACTACGAGTGTGTTAACTGCAAGGTTTGATGTTTCAATTCCAACTGCATTGGTTCATCTGAAATAAATCAGCAAAGATAAAGAAGCTGGACAAGTGGGTGTCACATGAACTGAACGAGCATCAAATGACATGTCGTCTTGAAACTTGCTGTTCTTTGCTGTTCACGGCATAAAAGTGAACCATTTTTCCATCGTATTGTTACGTGTCAAGAAAAATGGATTCTTTTCAACAATGTTTTGCATGGTGTTTGGATAGAGAAGAAGTTCCAAAACACAACCCCAGAAAGAAATATTCACCAAAAATAGGTAATGGCATCTGTTTGGTGGTCCAGTGTTGGTGTCATCCACTACAGCTTCATGAGTCCATTACAGTGGATGTATACATCAACCAAGTGGATGAAATGATGGGTGAACTTGGAATTAAACAACTGAGATTGGTCAACAGAGACAGGCCAATTCCCTTGCAAGAAAATGCTTGACCACATGTTGCACAAAGAAAACTACTCGAGTTACAGGAATTGAACTTGGAAGTACTCTGTCATCTACCATATTCACCAGACTTTGCACCAACTGACTATCACATATTCCAGGTTCTAGACAACATTTTGCAAGGAAAAACCTTGAAATCTGAATAAGATGCAAAAGCATCCTTTTGTGATTTCATCACCTCTTGCTCTCCAGATTTCTTTGGTGCCAGCATAAATGAGCTACCAGTAAAAAGGCAAAATTGTGTTGATAATTTAGGTGCATACTTTGATTAACTGCATTGCTTTTTGCTGAGATAAAGTAAAATAGACGTTCAGTTCAAAAGTGGACATTTCACTCTTAACGACCTGATATCATCATCATCATCATCGTTTAACGTCCACTTTCCATGCTAGCATGGGCTGGACGATTTGACTGAGGACTGGTGAAACCGGATGGCAACACCAGGCTCCAATCTAATTTGGCAGAGTTTCTACAGCTGGATGCCCTTCCTAACGCCAACCACTCAGAGAGTGTAGTGGGTGCTTTTACGTGTCACCCGCACGAAAACGGCCACGCTCGAAATGGTGTCTTTTATGTGCCACCCGCACCAGCCAATCCAGGGGCACTGGCAACGATCTCACTCGAAAATACTACGGGAGCCAGTCAGGCGGTACTGGCAACGGCCACGCTCAAAATGGTGCATCTCATGTGCCACCCGCACAAGAGCCAGTCCAGGGGCACTGGCAAAGATCTTACTTGGCTTGCTGGGTCTTCTCACGCACAGCACATTTCCAAAGGTCTCGGTCAGTAGTCATCGCCTCGGTGAGGCCCAATGTACGAAGGTCTTGCCTCACCACCTCAGCCCAGGTCTTCCTGGGCCTACCTCTTCCACGGGTTCCCTCAACTGTTAGGGTGTGGCACTTTTTCACGCAGCTATCCTCATCCATTCTCACCACATGTCCATACCAGCGCAATCGTCTCTCTTGCACACCACAACTGATGCTTCTAATGTTCAGCTTTTCTCTCAAGATACTTACACTCTGACGGGTATTCACATTGACGTTACACATCCAACGGAGCATACTGGCTTCATTCCTTGCGCGCTTACGTATGTCCTCAGCAGTTACAGCCCATGTTTCACTGCCATGTAGCATGGCTGTTCGTACGCATGCGTCATACAGTCTGCCTTTTACTCTGAGTGAGAGTCCCTTTGTCACCAGCAGGGGTAAGAGCTCTCTAAACTTTGCTCAGGCTATTCTTATTCTAGCAGCTACACTTTCAGCGCACCCACCCCACTACTAACTTGGTCACCCAGATAGCGGAAGCTATCGACTACCTCTAGTTTTTCACCCTGGAATGAGATAGAAGTTGTTTCCTGTTTGTTTACAGTCTTTATTGCACCTGAACATCTGCCACAAACAAAAACTAACTTCCTAGTTAACCTGCCTTTGATGTTGCTGCACCTCTTATGTGTCCATAGCTTGCACCGGGTACATCTTATAGAGTTACTACCTACTCCTTTTCTATATACTGAGCAGGGCCATCTACCTGAAGGGGTTTGTGTTTTATCTACCTTCCTACTTATTAGGATTTTGGTTTTAGCTAGGTTGACTCTAAGGCCCTTCAATTCTAGACCTTGCTTCCACACCTGAAACTTCTCCTCTAGTTCTGATAGTGACTCAGCAATTAGGGCAAGGTCATCAGCATAGAAGAGCTCCCAGGGGCAACCTGTCTTGAACTCCTCTGTGATTGCCTGGAGGACTATGATAAATAAGAGGGGGCTGAGGACGGAACCTTGGTGGACCCCTACCTCTACCCGGAATTCATTGCTGTACTCATTTCCAACCCTCACCTTACTGGCAGTATCTCTGTACATGGCTCGCACAGCTCTCACTAACCATTCTTCTATCCCAAGTTTCCTCATTGACCACCAGATAAGGGATCGGGGGATCCTGTCAAAGGCTTTCTCCATGTCAACGAAAGCCAGGTACAGAGGTTTATTCTTAGCTAGGTATTTCTCCTGCAGCTGTCTCACTAGAAATAAGGCATCAGTAGTGCTTTTACCTGGCACAAACCCAAACTGCATCTCATCTAAATTGATTCGCTCCCTAATTAGTTGGGCTATGACCCTCTCTGTAACTTTCATAACCTGATCTAACAGCTTGATGCCTCTGTAATTATTTGTATCTAAAGCGTCACCTTTACCTTTGTAGCAGTTGACTATGATGCTGCTACACCAGTCATTGGGTATGACTCCTTCGTGTATCACCTGGTTCGTAATAAGGGTGACTAGGCTATAGCCAACACTGCCAGATATTTTGAGCATCTCTGCAGTAATTCCTGATGGGCCGGGGGCTTTCCCGGTCTTCATACTCTTAATTGCTTTATCTACCCTGGTACTATCAACTCGGATAGCTGGTCCCTCTATTGGGTCGACATACGGCAGGCTCTCTTCCTCCCATTCATTCTCTTTATTAAGCAATCTATCGTAGTGGCATCTCCAGACCTCTTTCTTTGCATCCTCATTTAGTGCAAGCGTACCATCATCCATGCGAACACATTTCTCTCCTACAACGTCACTATTCTCTCTCCTACACTGTCTTGCAACACGAAATACCTCGAATCTTTGGTCCTCACGGCGCAGAATATTGGCAAATCTTTTCTTATCTGCTTCCCCTCTGGCTAAATAAACCTGTCGCCTAGCCTCCCTTCTGGCAGATTGGTACAATTTCCTGCTACCACCGTTCTTCCAGTCCTTCCAAGCCTGTTTCTTTTGTCTAATAGCCCTGTCTACCTCCTTGTTCCACCACCACGTTACTCTGGGTCAGGAGGGGACCTTACACCACCCACAAATCTGGTCGGTAGCTTTCAACAGGTTGTCCCGCAGAAATCTCCAATTGTCTTCCACGTTGTATGATGCTATATCCCCATCTATTTCGTTAAATGCTTCAAGTAACTTGTCTCTAAGTCTCTGTCCATTTGCAGGGTCTTTAAGCTTCCACACCCTTCTCCAAGCCGGTCTAATTCTGTGCACCCATTTTGCCTTGATCCCAAAGTCGCTAACTACTAATCTATGTTGTGGGGTACATTCTTCGCCAGGGTAGGTTTTGGCATTTATAAGCCGTCCTCTTTCCCTATTTCTGGCGAGGATGTAGTCGATTTGGCTAGAGTGTCTGCCGGAGCGGTAGGTGACTAGGTGACTGGCAGGTTTCCTGAAGTTGGTATTGCAGACCATAAGATCGGTTGCATCACAGAACTCCAGCAGTCTGGTTCCTGCCTCGTTGCGGGAACCGAAGCCATAGCCTCCATGTATGCCATGGAAGCCTCCAGCACGACATCCAACATGACCATTGAAGTCTCCAGCCACAAAGAGAAGGTCCCTGTCACTCGTCGACGAGGTAGTTTGCAAGAGGGTGTCATAGAATTGGTCTTTCAGACCATCTGGTAGCCCCGGTTGAGGTGCATAGGCTGAGATGACAGTAGCTAATCTATGATGAAGCACTAGTCTAATCTTAAGTACTCTGTCACTTACTCTAACGACCTCGATTACCTTATCCACCCATTTCTCCGCTAGAAGTATTCCTACGCCCCTGACCCCGTCAGTGTTCCCTGCCCAGAAAATCTTGTACCTGTGTTCTTTGCCTGTGAGGAACCTCGCAGAACCTCCTCTCCATCTTACTTCCTGGATGCAGCTCATATCTACGCGTCTCCGTTCAAGCATCTCAACAATTTCACCAGATCTACCTTTCAGCGTGCCGACGTTGAGAGTGCCAATCCTAACAGTATGGGTGTTGGGGGTGTGGGCCTGTAGCCTGGAAAAGGGGAAAGCAGTGTCGTGTACCTGAAAAGAAAACTTGCAATTGGAAGAATTCATAAGCAAAACAGTACCTACAACCTGCAAACATTACTGAAACATAATGCGCTACCCAAAGGTTGGGGAGAGGATGGCCAAGGCCACTAGATGGGTTCCGGGAGACAGCCGAGGATGACAGGATGACAGAGGAATGCACTTCCGGTGGAGGGGTGGGAGGGCGGGTGTACCATCAGCCAGGAGATAGGCCTCTTAATCGTAGATTTTAAATATTTGAGAGACAACAATGCATAAATCGTAATTTTTAAAAGAGCAATGAAATCTAGGTGAATAGAATATACAGGTAGCATGAATTTAGGAAGCTTAGAAAATGAATAAGTATGAATTTAAGACAAAAACTGAATTCAATTGAATTTCATGGAGAGAAACAAGATAAATAATAGAGGGCAGACTAAAGCGCGAAAGGTATGAGATGTTGAGGCCGTAGATAAATAAAAATCTCTATCTTATCTGCATCTTGGAGACTTTGTCGTAGTATGTCAGCGATATATATATATATATACATACACACACAACAAACAATAACAATAGAGATTAGAGATGTCCAAACGGGGTTATTTCTCCCAATTATGTACCCAGCAATGTCAACAGAAACTTCCAGAATGAGTCCCATGTCAGTTGACAGATGTGTGTCATTGAAACTCTGCAAGCATTTAACCCTTTCGATGCTAACCCAGCCATAGCTGGCCCAAAAATTTTTTGGTTCATAAGACCAACCCGGCCATAGCCAGCTGAGAGAACCCATTGTTATTTAAATGTGAATTAATTTAAGCACAAATCTCGTTAGTACATTCATGAAAATACGTGATTTCACTTTGTAAATAGTGGAGGTATAGAAATCCAACATTGCTTGATGTAATATCTGAACTCAGTGAATTAGGGGAGATTTTTGTCCACATTTTTTTGGCATGGATTTTTTTTTCAACTTTGAAAATGGATAGGAGTTTCATGCTATCAAGCAGTGATTCTGAATTAAAGGTTTTCCAAAGGAAAATATGGAAATATCGAGAAAAAGAATGAATGAGGTACAAAAGCATGTGGTGTACAAGAATGAATGGGATATTTCTGTATCCAAAAGCGAAAGCAGCAATTCTGAAGAAACTGGAAGCGGCGATAGCGACAGCAAAGACAAATTTACATCGGAATGAAGTGCAAACTTTAAAAATGTTTTTATTAGCAATTTTTCTGAGGTGATGGGGACCTATCCATACTCTTTCTTAGGAAGCGAAACCGTTAGACTTTTATTTTTTTTCAGTATGCTTGTTTGAAGCTATCACTGTGGAAACAAACTGTTAAGCAGAATGTAAACAAACAGTATATACCAGGAAAGCCCACGAAATGGGGGATCAAAGTTTGGAAAATTTGTGAAGCAAATACTGGGTACTGCTGTGGATTTAGTTTTTATACAAGGAAAATAATGTTAGTCAGCATGGCCTAGGGTACGATGTGGTCTGGAATTTATCACTTCCATACCATAACCAGGGCCGTATATAATTTTTTGACCAATTTTTTTAGTTTGGTCAAACTTGTAGTGGATTCCAGCATTTCAGTTTATTTCACCTTTATGGTACACCTGTTCTGCTGTGCATTAAATTCAACTGATAATCTAGTGATGTGCACAATTTTTCCTATATCAAAATTTTGTTGCATACCCAATTGAATATTAGCTGATGATTCATTTTCTATGGTGATGTTTAAACAAAATTTTAATATTTTTACCTTTTGCTCAGTTTACCTAGATTTACCTGTAATTAGAATCACTTTGAGACAAAAGTTATGCAATAGAATTGATGAAGAACCCTTTCTTTAATTATGTTCCAAATGTCACATTAATATGTTGATAAGTAAAAAGTTACAGTTGCTTAATGAAACTAGTCTAAATTCATGATTATTTTAGAATTTAATTGAAACTCATGAAGAGTGTATTTTGGTCAGAAATATAATAACGAAAGGGTTAATAGTTCCAAACACTTTCTCAGAAGAGATATATTAAAATCCTGTCCCTTGCCATTGAACTTGTTTGGATGGCATGTTGTGGAACACCACTCTTCTACTCACCCCATATCCATATTCACCATTCACATCAAAATCTAATTCCAAAAAGAGGATGAAAGAGTTAGTGAGAGAGGATCATTTGAGATATCTAAATGGAGTCAACTCTGTGGTGGTACCACTGCTGGTTTAACAAATGTCTGTACAGTTATTAAATGTCCCTTAACCAATTTCTAGGCCTTAGCAGACATTGAATATTTCAATGAGACTTAATAACACTGTATCGATTATCTCTGCATATCTATAATTGACAAACTCAGAATGGTGATTGCTAGGCCTGGTGTTCCCTTGTTGATACTTCTGTCCAGTCCCGCAGACCCTCCACTATATCTAGTCCTTCTTCCCCATAACATTACCCCTCTGGAATTCCGCCCCTTCTCTTATCTTTCCTGCAATATTTTCATTTACAAAGGTTCAAGAGGAACATTAATGGATGGGGACAGACCCTTCCTCCCAATCCAACAAGGAAAACAAATAAAAGTGTTGATTCCACAATAATAAAATACACCTGGTTTACTCTAGAGTAGAAGATGTTAGGAAGGGTACCTGGCAGTAGAAACGATGCCAAACATGGAATGTGTAAGCAACATTACGTCCTCTGTCCTCTCTGTGTGAGAAAGGACCAATGTGGACAGTGACAGTCTGTCCAACTCAGGCCAATATTGAGGGTGGGTGGATGATGATGATGATGATAATATACTCACCATTTTTACCACAATAGCTACGGTTGAATCCTGATTTATTTATTCCATCAACAGATCCTGCAGCAGTACCATGCCAAAGGCCATGAACTTCATTTGTAATGTTTGGATTTTCTACCTCAAACTTTTTCTTCAATGCTTGGTATCCCTGGTATAACGTTTTATTTTGAATTCTCTCAATCTGTAGAAAAAGAAATACATTTATGAAAAAACAATCAATTCACTTCTTTGACAAGGAAATAACGTTTGTGGTGAAAAGCCCCTACCCTATCTGTTTTTTTTTTTAATTTGATACCAATTTTGATTCAACTGTAAATTTTGGTAAGGCACAATAGTTTAGCTGCAAAATGGTGTTGCATTTACAATTCAATGCAAGAAGTTAAAGCAGAGGTATTTTTGTTGAGCAAAGATTTCTTGTAAATATCTCAAAACACATAGAACCATCATTTTTTAACGTCCACCTTACATGCTGGCATGGGTGGGATTGTTCGACAGGGTTCGGCCAGCCAGAGGCCTGCACCAGACTTCTGTGTCAGTTTTGGCAGGGTTTTTACAGCTGGATGCCCTTCCAAATGCCAACCACTTTACAGTGTGGACTGGATGCTTTTTAAGTGGCACCTGCACTGACAGGGTCACCAAGTACCTTGCAAGAAAAAGATATTTTGAGAGGGGAGGGGGCATTAGAAGAGGTGATCTTGTGTCAGATGTTGAAAGAGAGAGAGAGAGAGAGAGAGAAACAAAGATAAAGAACGAGGACAGAAGCAGGTATGCTGCCGCAAACGAGACGC
Source organism: Octopus bimaculoides (assembly GCF_046866305.1). Lineage (NCBI taxonomy): Eukaryota > Metazoa > Mollusca > Cephalopoda > Octopoda > Octopodidae > Octopus > Octopus bimaculoides. Next base: position 14,217 of record NW_028315358.1, read on the forward strand.
AATGAGATTTAAAACTTTGATACAAACAAAATGTCCCTTAATATTTTAGTTTAAAGAATAAACCATCAAATATTGTTTATAAATAAAAGTAAAATTACAAACACTGATTATACGAGATGAAGGCAAATTCCGACGGAAAGTGGCCTGGATGTCATCATATTCTGGTCCATTTGTGACTGGAACAATTTTCATTAATTCCTCGTCTCCCATTGGTGACCATGTATCAGGGATCAATTCTAGAGTTCAAATAGAAATCAAATATTTCAGAACAACAAAAATAAAATTATGAAACCTTTTTCTGTTGAAAGTCAAAAAAAAAAAAACAGGAATATTTCAATTAATTTTGAGGTTTAGACAAGAAATACTGCCAACCAAAGTGGTGAAAATTAGCCCAGCTTTACCTGCTAGAAATAATAACACAAATGCTTTTAAATCTGATCTCAATGCTGGATGTTCAAGAACCAAATAAAGGGCAGATTTTCAATCCTGAGATCATTCTGATTCCAAAAAGGAATAATATTTATATGTTGAGCAATTGTAGACTGAAGTACAGAGGTCCCAGACGGACAGACAGAATTTCACTTTTATTATAATAGATAAAAAAGAACAAAATGATAAATGAGAATATTTTTATAGTAAAAGTATGCACATACCATCCTTTAGGTTTTGTTTTCTCTTCATTTGAAATTTCCTCCCTTCATGTTGAAAACTCATTTTCTGAAAATCATATTTTATTTTCTTCCAATTAAGGAATTGTTTTTTCTGTGAGTATGCTTTCTCAAGCTTGGCATTTTCTTTGTCACTAAACATTTGTAGGTATGATGGATTATTTTCATCAAAGTAAGACCATTGTACCATTTCCTTAATCAGAGTTTCCTCGTCAGTTTCTTTGAATTCCATTAATAATGATTGAACAGAGAGTTTAGCATCTTTTACATGACAGTGTCTGCCATAAATTGTAATTGTGTCACTGATAGAAATCTGGATTTTATATGTTCTACTAATATTCCTTAAACTCAGCTCCTGAAAAAAAAAAGATCAACAAAATATTTCATAAGAGAGAATGAGAAAGAGAGAGAGAAAGAGAAAGAGAGAGAGAGAGAGAGAGAGATAGAGAGAGAGATAGAGAGAGAGAGAGAGAGAGAGAGAGAGAGAGAGAGAGAGAGAGAGAGATAGAGAGAGAGCACCACCACTGCCACTAACATCTGTTACTAAGAATCACTATAAATGTTTCTCACAATCCTAAATTGACCACCACGTAGAAATACATTTTTCACAGTGGGTTCCACTTCATTTGTTAATTTTCTTTTTGAAGATTTTTGAAGTGCTAATGTGCAAATAAGTGCATATGTACTAACTTGTATTCACATTTACTAATGCTAGGGTGCCCCCCCACCATACCATACACATTTATACACATGAATTTCAAAATCCAACTGAAGAACTAGGAAGGAGTTCAATATGAAAGGAGGACTTCCCCCAAGAGCCAGAGTAGCAAGATTATACTTACTTAGAAAGGAAGGTGGCAGATGGCTAATATGAGCAGAAGACTGTGTGGAGTTAGCTAGGGTAGATATAGTCTCTTATGTAGGTCATAGTGAAGCGAGTTTATTAAGGGCCGCTAGAGTCACAGCAGAACATAGGGAAACCAAAAAGTCAAATGAAGTCAAAGACCAGAAAAAAGAAGAAAGATTATTTGACAGGCAAGAGAAGGCTTTGCATGGTAGACTCCCAAGGATAATTGCAAGAAATAATAATAGTGAGACATAATTATGGTTGAAGAAATGAAGGCTGAAAAGTGAGACAGAAATTTTGTTACAAGCAGCACAAGATCAAGCATTAAGGACTAATTGGATAAAAGCAAAGATAGACAAAAACCATTTAAATTTCCAATGGAGGTTATGCAAATCAAAAGAGGTCTAAGTGTTATTCATATAGTAAGTGAATGTAGCATACTGGCACAGAAAGAATACAAGAAAAGACATGACAACATAGGGAGAATAATCATCCACGGGAAGTTCTGTAGAAAGCTAGGATCTGCCCATACTGCTAAATGGTATGAACATGAACCTAGTAAAGTACTAGGAAGTAAGAGATATAAGATGTTGTGAGACTTGAACATTCAGACTGACAGAGTAATGGAAGCTAGAAGGCTTGGTTTAGTAGTGGTAGATAAAGAGAATAGAAAGTGTAAGATAATTGACTTTACAGTCCCAAATGATGGAAAAATCAATATGAGAGGTACAGGAAAAATAGCAAAGTACCAGGACCTAGCCATTGAATTACAGAGAGTATGGAAAGTGGGGATAAAATGTATCCTAGTAGTCACAGGGGCATTAAAAACTATCCCTAAAGATTTGAACAGATGGACAGAAGAAATAGGCATAAAACCCAGTTTAGTACCACTGCAGAAAACAGTGTTATTAGGGACAGCTAGGGTACTTAGGAGGGTTCTTGGCATCTAAGGTTACTTGTTGTAGCCCAATGTTAGGAATTTTTCTTTTCAACAATCTAATCTGTTGTGCGTATATTAATCATCATCATCGTTTAACGTCCGTTTCCATGCTAGCATGGGTTGGACGATTTGACTGAGGACTGATGAAACCAGATGGCTGCACTAGGCTCCAATCTTGTCTGACAGAGTTTCTACAGCTGGATGCCCTTCCAAACGCCAATCACTCTGAGAGTATAGTGGGTGCTTTTATGTGCCACCGACATGAGGGCCAGTGTGGCGGTGCTGGCAACGACCACGCTCAAAATGGTGTTTCTATGTGCCACCTGCACAGGAGTCAGTCCAGCGGTGCTGGTAACAACCTTGCTCGAATGTTTCGCTCACATGCCACTGGCACAAGTGACAGTAACGTGACGCTGGTAACAATCACGCTCAAATGGTCTTTTCACGTGCCACCGGCACGGAAACCAGACCGCTGCTCTGGCAGTGATCTTGCTCGGATGGTGCTGTTAGCGCTCCACTAGCACAATTATATAAAGATTTGCTCATTGAAATGTAATAGAAACATGGGTATTTTGTTCATCATCCTTAAATAACCCTTATTCAGGGATCTTTTGAGCAGGATGGGCTACTCAAGCTCAAGAAAACTCTAACTGAGCTCCACCTACACGGTCATGTGTTGTTTATCTTGATATAAGATCACCATGTTGTGCACATATGGTTGTGATGCATGTACCTGGTGTACCCTTAGCAGACGGGTAATCATGATAAGTATATTGGGTTTTCTATATTTATACCCTAGCCTCACTTTGATGGCATGTGCTGCACTCTCACTCAATAATAATAATAATAATAATATTTGTACTGACAAACAAGATCGAGTGATCTTTTGCCCTTTTATTCAATGTGTTTTTTTCCCGTCCATGCTGGGAAACCAACAATCTATGAGACTCAATTGTGTTGACATCAACTGCCCACATTTTCAGGAGGTTTCTCTCCATCAAATATTCTTATATCCTTATGCCTCCAATATCGTTGTACAATTGATATTGTCGATGATAGATAAAGAATACACTGTAACAGTGTTATAACAATACAATATAGAAACGGTAACAAATACGTAAGGAACCAACAATCAGTACTTCCAACACACTAACTCAAACTCTAAACTGTATTTGGACTTTGAAGACCAAACTACGAACACCCAACCATGTCAGACCATTACTATTTATACGTAGTGGTCCTGTCTATTCTTGTCACTGGGTCTTGTATTTTTGCCACAACATCTCCTCTTTTGAGATTTCAGGTTCCAAAGAAATAAAGAAATTTTATTTATTATTATTTTTTTAGTATTTTTTTGCTTGGGCCTTATCTCAAGGTGTTCGGTCTGCTTCCATTTTCTCATGCTGGTTCTATGGGACTTCATTACTTTTGGAGCTGGGACATTGAATACATCAAAAGATACTTCCATGGGAATTTCTCTCTTCTTTAGCTGATTTACGTGTCTCTTATATTCCCAGCATGGTGCTTTAATTAGATACATCATACTTCCTATTTATTTGGTTACAAGGCCATCCTTCCAGACTTATTTACCATTTCTGTAGGTTTTAAAATGCCTTTTATCTCCAGCTTCGAAATATTTTGTTGCATTTTTCATATTTCCTTTACATCTTATTTTCTCTGGGAAATAACTTATCAAAATTCGATTTTATTCTTCTTGTAAACATCAATTCTGTGGGTGAGTTTCCTGAATTTGAAATTTGATTGGGGGTTACTCTGTATACCCTTAAGAACCTTGTTAGTGCTTCGTCATTACTTAATTTGTTCCTAGCTTTTCTTAACGCACTTTTGAATGAGCCCACAAACCTTGCTACCTGTCCATTCGACCTCAGGCGGTAGGATGGTGTGAAAATATGCTTTATCACATACATTTTAAAGAAGTTCTTGAATTCATACCCCAAAATTGCTTTCCATTATCAGAAACTAACGTGTCTGGAACATTGTACCATGCAACCAATTCATATGGGAACTTTATAGTTGTCTTAGCAGTTGGTTTATTGCCCCTGCATACCTCTGGCCACTTTGTACAGTTGTCTACCACGATTTGATAGTAAGCACTGTTCTCCAGTCTGGCAAAGTTGATATGTAACCCAGACCGTGGGTTCTCAGTCTCTGGCCATGATTGACATTTCACTGGCAGGGCTTTGGCCATGAGTGTGCAATCTCGATGAGTTCTTGCCAACTATTTGACATCTCGGCCCATAGTTGGCCAACAGACGTAGCTCTTCATCAGAACTTTTGTCCTCGACATTCCCAGGCGTCAGCTGTGGAATTGCTGCAATACACGTTTTTGCAATGTAGTTGGTACTACAGCTCTTTGCAATTGCATCAGAATATCGTCGTGTATTGAGAAACTACTTGACTTTCTATTTTTATTCTGCTTCTTTTTTAAAGCTCCTTCCATTTCTATAATATATTCATTGTCTACTCATTTCATTCTTATATCCTGTGCAGTTACTGGCAGTTCTTGGATAACGTTAGTCATAATACTTGTAGGCACAGTTACCTCCCCTGATGATAGCTGTCTAAATAGCTTGCCACTAGGTGGCACAGTATGTAACTCTGAGGTTCTGGCACTTAAACCTTCTGCTTTGTCATTGCCACAACAGCATGCAAAGACGTGACCTCCTTTATTGCCTCTGCCCTTGATCGATCAGGCCATCTACCATTTTTATCAATCATTTGCCCTAAGTACTTAATTTGAGGCAAAAACAATTTGCATTTTTCTTCACTCAAATTGAACCTGTACTCTTTAATTTTCTTGGACACAGCTTTTATACACTCGACATGCTGTTCACGTGAATTACTTTTAATCAATATTTTGTCTAAATAAGGTATTGTAAATTCACAATCGTATAACATAGCATCCATGATTTGCTGAAACATTGCCAGTGTAACCTTTAATCCAAAAGGTAACCAGGTATATCTGTACAGTCCTCTATGTGCATTTATTGTCAGACGCTTTGAGCATTTGTCATTTTAATCTGTAAATAAGAGTCAGACAGATCCAATTTGGAGAAATTTTTTCCACCATTTAATTTTGCAAAAATGTCCTCCGGAGAATGGAGTAGATGGTGGTATGTCTTCAAGCAGTCTTTTAATCCTGTAGAGAAATCGGCACACAGCCTAATATTATTATTGTTCTTTTTAATGTACAACATGAGTGCCGCCCACTTAGAGTAATCCACCTTTTAGAGGATTCCACTCTTTTCCAGTCTGTCTACCTCTTCATTTAGGATTTTAATTGCTGCAGATGATACTTTTCTGTTAGATTTAAATATAGGCACAGCATTTTAACTCATTTGAAAAAGGGATTTGGTCTTTTTATATTGACCTATGTCCACTGATAGTACTTGGGGAAACATCTTTTTCAAGTTTCTCTTCAATTCCTCAGACAATTTATTTTTAACAGGACAACCAGTTACGTTTTTGCAGTAGAGACTTATGGGGAGGTGCCATAAGTCAAATAACTCCAACCAATCTTTACCAAACTGATTGATTGTATTCTCCACAATGAATATTTTTGCTTTGCATCTTTCTCTTTCAAATGTGATGTCTGTACACATTTCACCCATGAAATGTAGTTTATCGTTCATTTACTCAACCTCAGTTTCCCAATTTTTTCTCCATGTATCCGCATTAATGATTGAAATATCCCTACCCGTATCCAGCTGTAGTTTAATGTTTATTTTTGCGTGTATGAATTTTCTTGTTTTTGTGTTGCATTCACTTTCTGCTGAAAGCACCTTAGAACATTTTGCATTTGACCCTCGTAACCTTGTCCTACAGTGAGAGCTCTTGTAACCAAGTTTCTGACACCTGTAGCATTATTGGTTTTTAAACGGACACTCTTTTCTAAAGTGTAGGCCTCCGCATCCGTTACATGGATAGAGGCCCGGCACTCTTTTTTGCTTGTACTTTCCGGGTTGACACATCTGTATTTTTGCAGAATCTTTTTCTTGAATTTTTTTCATGCAGTGCTTCAGGTTTACCATTATTTGACATTCTTCTGTAATGGTCTGTAGACTTAAGTCTTGGTTCGCTTGTTCCATTTTTGAGAATATCCTTGCCTGAATTCCTCTATCTTCATTTGCCATAAGGCTTTCTATGAAGATAAGGGATTTAAACATATCCTGAGTTTGCCATGATGTCTGGTGTAAACGAACTTACCGAATTTTCAGACTTCCTTGACTGTAACTCAATTAACTGTTGTTGTAATATTTGCTTCTGTAACTCCTGTAGTAGTTGTTCCTGTTGCTTCTCTTGAAGCCGTATTACTGCAGCTAATAGGTTCTCCATAGTTTAACATTTTGTATCACACACAAAATGTCAAATAACCTCTGTGAGCTTTGAAAAATCCTCGTTGCTAGATATTCTATCCTTATGCCTCTAATATCGCCGTATGGTTGATATTGTTGAAGATAGATAAAGACTACACTGCAACAGTGTTATAACAATACAAAATAGAAACAGCAGCAGTAAAAAAGACACAACAAACCAACAATCAATATTTCCAATAAACCAACTCAAACTTTAAACTGTACTTGGACTTCAAAGACCAAACTATGAACTCCTGACTACGTCAGACAGCTTCTATTTATATGAAGTGGTGCCATCTACTCTTGTCAGGGGTGTCGTACTCTCACCACAACAAATATATATGTGCTTTAGGACTCTGGTTGAGACTTGGTCAGAAAATGAAAATAAAATGCAATTTAATCAGAAAATGATAACAATAATAATTAAATAAATAAATATAATCCCTGTATTATTGTGGAGAACTTACTCGAGATTCTGTTAAATCCATATCAAATGGTATTTTCTCAGTTGTTAATAGAGAATGGTACACTTCTTTAACAGTTTCTATAGCATTATCAAGATTTTTGTTTTTAGTAAAGAATTTCAATGTGACGCCAACATCTTGTTGACCATCAGAGACATTATCTTCTATTTCTTCATCTTTATCATCTGAAATAAAAGAAATATTCATTTTGTCAATGAAAAATAACCAAACAACCAGCAGAAGATTTCTTATGTTGCAGCTTCAAGATTAAATATTAATTCTAGTCTTTTCTGTTTAGTGAAGAGCTATCATTTCCTGAAATAATGAAGTTAATCTGAAAAAGACTATCACCTTATCCCTGTGGGGAGTGATGTGAACTGCTCTTTAATTATTGCTATATATTACTGTCTAGTACATGTTTCCAATACGACTATTTCAGCCCAGTGCTACCATCCTGGGACTCTGTGTAGTGAATGATATCAAGTGTTGTTAAAATTATTTCTTCTTCGTTTGTATTCAAGTTTAAAATCTGTTTAATTCATCATCATCATCATTACTACCATAATCATCATTTGAAGTCCAATGTCCATGCTGGCATGGATTAAATAGTTTGACCAGGGTTGGTAAACTGAGGGGCTGCACCAGACTCCGGTCTGATCTGGAATGGTTTCTACGGCTGGATGCCCTTCTTAATAGCCCTGAAACGAAGTAAAGGTGACCCTGGCAACATTTGAACTCAGAATTGCCCTGAGAATTATGCTCAGTGTGCTAACGATTCTGCCAGCTCACCACCTTAATAACATTCCTTTCTACTATAAGCACAAGGCCTGAAATTTTGGGGGAGGGGGCCAGTCGATTAAATCGACCCCAGTATGCAGTTGGTACTTAATTTCTTGACTCCGTAAAGATGAAAGGCAAAGTCAACCTTGGCAGAATTTGAACTCAGAGCGTAACGACAGGCAAAGTACTATTAAGCATTTCGTGCAGCTTGCAACCTTAACAGTAATAATAATGTTTTCTACTATAGGCACGGGGCCTGAAATTTGGGGGAGTGGGGATAGTGAATTACTTCAGCCCCAATGTTTCACTGCTACTTAATTTATTGACTCTGAAAGGATGAAAGGCAATGTCGACCTTGACGGAATTTGAACTCAGAATATAGCGGCAGATGAAATACAGCTAAGCATTTCGTGCAGAGTGCTAATGGTTCTGCCAGCTCCCTGCCTTAATAATAATTACAATGATATTAATAATAATGATAATGTGATCATGTACATTGTTTTGTCTTGGTATAAAAGATGGGTCACAGCAAATATCCCTATCAAAACCACAGATTTGCTTGTCAGTTGTTTGACCTTAACCAGCTGAGCATGTCCCTTAGTGGCTGACGATATGTGCATCTCTGATCACGAGCAGAAATAGTGGGGGTGCATCATAGCCATGTGTTGAGAGGAATTCTTTGGGGTTTGAATAATTCACCCCTGGAGACATGGGTGTTTCATTCAACATCCTTAAATAACCCTTATTCAGGGACCTTTTCAGTGGGATGGGCTACTCAGACTGACGAAAATTCTAACTGGGCCCCATCTGATAGGCCATGCACTGTTTATTTTGATATGAGATCACCATGTAGCACACAAATGGTTGGGATGCATGAGCCTGGTGTACCCTTATCAGCTGAGTATACTGGTCTTCGTATATTTGTACCCCTGTGTCACTTTGATGGCATGTGCTGCTCTCTCATTCAATAATAATAATAATAATAATAATAATAATAATAACAATAAAAATAATAGATGATGATGATGATGATGAGAGAAAATGTCGCTAGTTTCTTCCTAAATAATATTTAATATAAGAAAAAAAACGAAAGAATTTACCTGAAAATAAATCTAATACATCTGAGCCATCTGCTGACATTTGTTGGAAATATTCTTGAAATTTCTGTTAAAGGTAAGCAAATAATTCATTATCACTCAATCAAAAATTAATTAATCTTTGTTAATTACAATGCAATGTTTTAATTCAATGCTTCTATCACAAATATTGTTTTAAATTAATATTTCCATTTATTGTATTATAGAATAACTTCCTATGAGGAACGGGCTTTTGAATATTCTGTAGTTTGGTGAGGAATTTTTACTTACAGAATTAAAAGAAATGAAATTTGCTTGTTTAAGTGACTGTAAAAAATAATTCATGGAATTGAAATTGGTATCAAGATTCCATGTTGTGTCCAAACACCAGCTTAATAATGGCAAACCTATTTAACTTAATTCTTCATTATTTTCAAAACTGATTAAAACAAAAGAAGAATATTTCTGTTGCAAAAAGACTGGCTTTGAGTAAATTCCAGTGAATTACTGGTATGTCAACAGTGCTTTACTTCAATGCTATATATACTGTCCTACAGAGTATATCTGCAGATGTGTACCCAAAACTGTTGGGTATAGATAAAAGGGGAAAGAAGAAAAGGAACTGGTCCAGCCAAACAATCTTTGTCTGTCCCCAACACATATTGTATACACAAAGTGTTTATATAACGCTCAGTTTATATACAGCTTGCTTACATCTCTCTATGCGTAGACAATACAGTTTATAGAGACATGACGTTTACATTACTATAAAAATATATATACAGATATTGTATATATAGACAAGACATTTACATTAGTCTGTACACAACAGATCTTGTACATCTGTTATATAGATATGAGTGTATGTGGTTCTGTATGTGTGGTTAGCCCCGAAAGGCTCTGAAACGATGTATCCTCAAGAGAAAACGAATTTGGTATTCAAAATCTGAATCCCAATAAAGGGTCATCCATAAATGATAATATAAAATTATAATTTTTAACGAGAACCCAACTACAAATTTCTTTCTATTTGTTACCATGAATTATTTACCTGTCTGTCTCTCTCTACGTATATATATATATATATATATATATATATATATATATATATATATATATATATATATATATATATATATATATATATATATATATATATATATATATATATATATATATATGTTATCTCTCATTTTGTTTAAAACAATGTCTTCTAAAGTTTGCTTCCATTATATCACAGCTTCTATGCACAAATCCTGTTTTCTGATTACTGTTCTGACCTCATCTGCAGAATTCATATTTTTTACATCCAAATCATTTTTGAAGACTGCAGAATGAATGATAATCAGATGGGGCAATGTGTGACGAATATATGGTGGGTGGGACATCGTTTCCCATTCAAACTGCTCCAGCCTCTGGAATATCATTCTTGCTGTATGTGGCCAAGCATTATCCTGATGGAAGAACACCTTTCGTCTTGAAACCAAAGATGGCCGTTTTTCTTCTAGCGCTGACTTAAACCGCTCTAGCTGCTCACAGTAGATCTCCTTTGTTATTGTTTGGTTTAGCATTTAAACCGGTCATATCCGGCCAAAAGTATTCTGCCTATTCTATGTTCAAACTGACCAGATCTAGTCTTTCACACCAACCTTACAATAAAATTTTAAAGATTAACAGCTACCTCATCAAAATCTCATAGCTACAAGATAATGCATGATTAGTTCAAAACAATCATCATCATCATCATCGTTTAACGTCCGCTTTCCATGCTAGCATGGGTTGGACGATTTGACTGAGGACTGGTGAAACCGGATGGCAACACCAGGCTCCAATCTGATTTGGCAGAGTTTCTACAGCTGGATGCCCTTCCTAACGCCAACCACTCAGAGAGTGTAGTGGGTGCTTTTACGTGTCACCTGCACGAAAACGGCCATGCTCGAAATGGTGTCTTTTATGTGCCACCTGCACAAGCCAGTCCAGGGGCACTGGCAACGATCTCGCTCGAAAATCTTACGGGAGCCAGTCAGGCGGTACTGGCAACGGCCACGCTCAAAATGGTGCATCTCATGTGCCACCCGCACAAGAACCAGTCCAGGGGCACTGGCAACGATCTTACTTGGCTTGCCGGGTCGTGGATAAAAAAGCATTAATTATGGCAGAATAATGTGAACACTAAAGGGTTAAAAGTTCAAAGTGAACTGAACCTTTCATATCTCACCAAACTGATAACAACACCTTATATGGGTGAAGACCTTCTTTCTCCTGGGGTGTCAGTCTTTCTCCTTTCCCTACCACTGTCTTCAGTACTTGACATTTTTATAGAGAACCCATTTCTTGTCACCAGTCACTGTTCGGTCCAAAAAAGGTTTATTCATGAGACGTGACAGCAAAGAAGGGCACACATTCACTCTCTGGGCATAATTAGACTCAGAAAGTTTGTGAGGAAATCATTGACACAATTTGCTGTTTGTTGACTTGTCTGATGGCATGCAGGTGTCGAAAGATCAAATCCAAGTTTCTCTGTTAGTTCCTCAACAGCTATGAGCTCTACAGGTCTTCCAGAATGAGGGTCGTCTTCTAGGCTGTAGTTTCTGACTCAGAATTTCTGGAACCACAGTTGACACTGGCTTACACTTATTGTCCGATCCCCATTTACTGCATTAATATTCCTCACACATTCCATTGTGTTGTTTCCTTTATTGAACTCTTAATGCAAAATATGCCAAATATGCTCCTTTGTCACTTCCATTGTAGCTTTGAAAAAATAACTGTTAAAATTGAACTGCACTCTTCAAAACTTGAATTAAGAATAATTAAAAGGTAAAATTACTACCTGCTTTTATAGCAAGTTGATGCAGGTAGTTTATCCCATCCCCCTCTGACTTTCAGTTCATGCAATGGAAAAAATCACATTATTTATGGAAAAGAAATGTGTCCGCATGGATGATGGCTCACTTGCATTTAATGATGCTGCAAAGAGAGAGAGACTTGGAGACGCCACTATGAAAGGTTGTCAAATGAAGAAAATGAATGGGAGAAAGAGAGTCTGCCAAATGTCGACCCAACAGAGGGACCAGCTATCTAAATTGACAGTACCTTGGTAGAAAGAGCAATTAAGGGTGGGCAAAGTTCATAGAGCTCTTACTTCTGCTAGTGACAAAGGGCCTCTCACTCAGAGTAAAAGACAGACTATATGACGCATGTTTATGAACAGCCATGCTACATGGCAGTGAAACATGGGCGGTGACTGCTGAGGACATGTGTAAGCTCACAAGAAACTAAGCCAGAATGCTCCGATGGATGTGTAATGTAAGTGTGCATACTCGACAGAGTGTAAGTACCTTGAGAGAAAAGTTGAACCTAAGAAGCATCAGTTGTGGTGTGCAAGAGAGACGATTGCATTGGTATGGACATGTGGCAAGAATGGATGAGGATAGCTGTGTGAAAAAGTGCCACACCCTAGTGGTTGAGGAAACCTGTGGAAGAGGTAGACCTAGGAACACCTGGGATGAGGTGGTGAAACACGACCTTCGAACTTTAGGCCTCACCAAGGCAATGGCCAGTGACCGGGACCTTTGGAAATATGCAGTACATGAGAAGACCCAGCAAGGCAAGTGAGAGCATAATCTATGACCTCTGCCAGAAGTGTAGCCAGCTCACTTATTCGTATTTTTACTTCATTAGACACTAATCTCTGCTTGCGAAGACCTGTTGGGGCAAGTGAATTTGAAATTGAAATCGAACCAAATTCGACGAATGGCACCCATACCAACCTCTCCTTCATTGGACACTAAACTCTGCTTGCGAAGATCTGTTGAGGCAAGTGAAATCGAAATCATAATTGAACCATATTCGATGACTGGCACCTGTGCCGGTGGAGCACTAACAGTACTGTCCGAGCATGATCATTGCCAGAGCAGCTGTCTGGCTTCTGCACTAGTGGCATGTAAAAAGCACGATTTGAGCGCGATTGTTACCAGCGTCGCCTTACTGGCACTTGTGCCAGTAGCACATTAGAAAATCATTCGAGTGAGGTCATTGCCAGTGCCGCTGGACTGGCTCCTATGCAGGTGGCACGTAAAAAACCCTCACTACACTCTCAGAGTGGTTGGTGTTAGGAAGGGCATCCAGCTGTAGAAACTCTGCGGATGTTAAATGATGATGATGATGAAGACAGGGAAAGCCCCGGCCCATCAGGAATCACTGCAGAGGTGCTTACAATATCTGGCGGTGTCGGCTATAGTCTAGTTACCCGTATAGTCAATCAGGTGATACACGAAGGAGTCATACCCAATGACTGGTGTAGCAGCACCATAGTCAACTGCTATAAAGGTAAAGGTGACGCATTAGATAGGAATAATTACAGAGGTATCAAGTTGTTGGATCAGGTAATGAAGGTCATGGAAAGGGTCATAGCCCAACTAATTAGGGAGAGAGTCAGTTTAGATGAGATGCAGTTTGGGTTCGTGCCAGGGAAAAGCACCACTGATGCTATATTTCTGGTAAGACAGCAGCAGGAGAAATAACTAGCCAAAGATAAACTTTTGTACTTGGCTTTCGTTGACATGGAGAAAGCCTTTGACAGGATCCCCCGATCCCTTATCTGGTGTTCAATGTGGAAACAAGGGATAGATGAGTGGTTAGTGAGAGCTGTACAAGCCATGTACAGGGATGCTGTAAAGTGAGGGATGATAACGAATATAGTGAAAAATTCCGAGTAGGGGTAGGGGTTCACCAAGGATCAGTCCTTAGCTCCCTCTTATTCATCATAGTCCTCCAGACAATAACAGAGGAATTCAAGACATGATGCCCCCTGGGATATCCTCTATGCTGATGACCTTGATCTAATAGCTGAGTTACTATCAGAACTAGAGGAGAAGTTTCAGATGTGGATGCAAGGTCTAGAATCGAAGGGCCTTAGAGTCAATCGAGCAAAAACCAAGGTCTTAATAAGTAGGAAGGCAGATAAATCACAAATCCATTCAGGTAGATGCCTTGCTTGATCTGTAGAAAAGGCATCGGTAGAAATTCCATAAGATGTGCCCAGTGCAAGCTATGGACTTATAAGATGTGCAGCAATATCAAAGGGAGGCTAACTGGGAAGATAGTTTTTGTGTGTGCCAAATGCAGAGGGGTGATAAACACTGGAAATGTGCAGAAAACAGCTTCCGTCACATGCCAGGGGGAAAAACTAGAAGCAGTTAGTAGCTTCTGTTACCTAGGTGACTAAGCCAGCATTAGGGGTGGATGCTCTGAGAGCATAGCTGCTAGAATAAGAATAGCCTGGGCAAAGTGCAGAGAGGTCCAACTGCTGCAGGTAACAAAGGGCCTCTCGCTCAGAGTGAAAAGTAGACTGAATGACGCATGTGTACGAACAGCCATGTTACACAGCATTGAAAATATGGGCTATGACAGATGAGGACATGCGTAAGCTTGCACGAAATAAAGCTAGTATGCTCCACTGAATGTGTAATGTCAGTGTGCATACACAACAGAGTGTAAGCGCCATGAGAGAAAAGTTGGACATAAGAAGTATCAGATGTGATGTGCAAGAGAGACAACTGCGCTGGTATGGTCATGTGTTGCATATGGATGAGGACAGCTGTGTGAAAAAGTGTCACACCCTAACAGTGGAGGGAACCTGTGGAAGAGGTAAACCCAGGAAGACCTGGGATGAGGTGGTGAAGCATGACCATGAAATGTTGGGCGTCACAGAGGCGATGACAAACAACTGAGACCTTTGGAGATATGCTGTACTTGAGAAGACACGGCAAGCCAAGTGAGACCATAACCATGGCCTATGCCAGTGTAGCATAACCAGTCCATCTGAGAGTACCTTTCAATCATTGGGCAATAAATTGCGCTTGAGGAGTAAAAAGCACCATTCAAGCATGGATGATGCCAGTGCCACCTGACTGGCCCCCATGCTGGTGACACATGAAAAGCACCCACTACACACTCAAAGTGGTTGTCATTAGGAAAGGCATCCAGCTACAGAAACCTTGCTAGATCAGGTTGGAGCCTGGTGCACCCTTCTGGCTTGCCAGTCCTCAGTGGAACCGTCCAACCCATGCCAGCATGGAAAGCAGACATTAAACATTGATGATGATATTCCACCCATCTCTGCTATTGATGCTCAACACAGAATAGGGTTTGCTGACCCCTGTTACTTTATTGAACTCTTGACCTTATCAGATTTTATATTTTGGAGATTTCCACACTCAGGCAGGGGGTTAAGTTCCACTCAGTTACATTGATGTTATTGGAAAAGACACAGAACAAGAAATGGAGGGAAAGGGGGAGGGGGGACAGAGATTAATGGTGTGGCATTGTGAAACGTGTCTTGATTGTGGCAGCTTGGAAGAGGAGGAGGAAGACAGACATCATTGACTTCAAATCTGCTGAGTCAGAATGGACTCGGGGTTAAACAAGAACAATAAAATCAGCAGCCAGACTGCAAAGAAGACCTTCAGTGTTACTGATTCTTGTAGAGTTGGTTTTGGATACAAGAGGAACAACAACAACAACAAGCAAAACATTGTTAGCTTCAAATGTTGCAATGGAATATTTCAGAAGCAAGAATTTGGTGATGGGAAATGGTAAAATGAAAGGATAAAGCACAACAAGACATAATGAACAGCATGCCAACCTTAGTATTAAAGGTAGCATGAAAGAAAGGTACCCAGGACATGCTGTGAAGTGGTTGGCATTAGGAATGGCATCCAGCCATAGAAACCATGCCAAAGCAGACACTGGGGTTTAAGTTAGTCTTGTGGCTCTTTGGAGCCAGTCAAACTGTTGTGCCCATTCCAATATGGAACGAGGGCTGTAAATGAGGACCACTTCTATTTCCTTTGTTTATGGCAGAATATAATTTTTTGGTAAATTCCAAGAATATCAATATAATACAACAAACAACAAATACATCCACCAACCTTCAGAATTTCTGTGTCTTGAGGATAAACCACAAAGTTTACAACTTTGATCTGGCTTGAATTTAAATCTGAGTAGTTTTTCACTGCTTCATACATTGTTCTGGGTAGAATTTCAATGGGGTACTTCAATACCCCAGCTCCTAATATAGGAAATGCAAGGCTTTTTGCTTCCAATATCTCAGCAGTGAGTAGACAGATGGTTATTATTTGAGTCAAGTTTGCCAGAGTCTAAAAAAATAATTGTTTTGGTAATTGATAATGAACATTTTATTACAGGAAGGAATCATTAAGTTGTAATTAATATATTCTTTGATTAACACATTCCACACAGAATTTGTTGTTTCAAACAGAAATGTTTTACAGATTCGAATAGCATTAAACAACTTCTAGTGATTATTGGATTAACAGATCATGTGGTCATTGGATTAACACAGATCATGTGATAGCAGGAAGTCTGACCGAGTGAAGACATGGATGCCATGAATGAAAAGAGTAATGTTCTAAGATTTGGTGTAATTCAAGTGGAATTTTGTAATTAACAAAAAACAATAATAGGGAAGAGGAGAGATTAATTATTATTTACAAGAGGGAAATCTGGGTGAGAACATACTGTAAGAATCAACAAAACAACCCACAAGGCAGGGCATCACAGACACAAAAGACTCTACACTGCACAGAAGAGACTATAGTTTAGTTGAAATGTTCAGGGAATATCTAGAATAGAGTCTACATCAATTTCAAACAACCAGAATCCTTGCTCTGGAAACTGTACAGAATACCACAAGTCCAGACTGTCAAACCATGGCCCATACTGTACATCACTGGACATCAAAGTACATGCTATTGTCTGGAAGCAGACGGAGGTGTTGTATGACTGGAAAAACAGATCTGTGGATTGTGCATAGTTTTATGGACAATTCCATTTGTGCCACAGGGATACTGGATCAATGATAACCAAGGGTTGTACAACAACACTTTCAATAAATCAATGTCATATGATTGATACTCACTAAATGAGAAGAATTTTCATCCCAGGAAGGTAATACCAGATGAAATACATTCTTACAGTTGAGGTTATATCCTTTAGTGATGGCTATTTCAGATGTAGAAATACCTCGAGGATATTTCTGGGTACATTCAACTTGCATCTGAGGACCAGCGGCATTGAGAATAGATTTGGAGATAGAACCATTGTTAAGCTGAAGATTTCTAGTGGTGCTGTTAACGATGACATCAACCTAGAAATGTAATTTATGGTAAACAAGTAAGGAACATTCCATGGAGAGAAGATGGATACATTGTTGCAGTTGATATTGTTGTTAAGAAAGGCTCTACAGAATGGTTGTAGTAAGTTGGAGGTTGTTAAAATTAACAAAAGATATACTCAAGATATCAGATGTGAAGGAAATAGAATGTTTGAGTTAGACTGAGAAAATGATTTAATTAACTCTAATGATTCCTTATTTGGAAATGAAATAACAAGTAAATATAAGTTACATGAATCTATTTACTCACAGATGCATTAGAAATTGAATCAATCCTTAGGTTTATTTCGATGCCATCATATTCTCCAGATGTCACATTAGTTCTGGGTGTCATAGAGGATGATTCCTGTTGTGGACCAAGAAGGGATGTGTTTGATGATGTGGTTTCTGAAAATAAACAATTAGACATTCTTCTCACTCTTAAAAGAACCATTTTATTCCACATAAATAGTAACGATATTCCTTTCTGAAAATATGATTTAGCAAAAGAATACATGCTAACTTGTAGTCACATCTTCCCCATCTTTTATATGGTGACAAGGCTATATAACAGTATTTCCATTTATTTCTTCCACCACATGGACTAAAAATACATTGAAGAACATACTTGAAACTTTCAAAATCTGAAAACAGTGAAACTCGTTAGTGAAATGTGATCTTCACCCTCCTATAAAACTTGTTTGCTTAAAACATTTATTAAAACATGCTTCAGATGGTGTAGATTCCAATAAGTTGGGAATTTGCTGTGAAAAAAATGTTTTTGAGGGAGTGGAGAGAGGAGTTTCAGAAAATTCACACAAATCAAATTTGTTTCCTCATAACTTTTGGGAAGATGGTTATTTTTGATTGAAAATTTCCACAAATACCTTTAGGAGTGTGTATATTACGATAAAAATGGAATTTAATATGAAAATAAAAATTGGTGAGATAGCAGACATAAATACTGATGCATGTCAGATGTTTGTTTTGAAACATTTTTTACAGAACAAATTCCAATAGAATTGGAATTTATATTATCTGAAGCATATTTATAGAAAATCTCATTAAGAAATGATATGCTTTTCTTTAAAATTTAAGGAAAGACATTCCTTGGGACACACAGGTATAGGTATGGTGCAGGTAATGCTCAGGCCAGTTGCTGTATATCATTGCACATGTGTGACCAGAAGTCCATAATAAACATGTAGTCTTTAAAATTTTAATCAAAGATATATAAATGGTGCAGTTTAAAACCTTTCTTATAATTTGTTTTTTCAAGTATATATATCACTCATATGGCAGTGTTGTCTGCTTCACACAATTTACATGCTTACCACATCACATGACTCAGGCTGATGGTCATGTGATAAGTAATTTCTAACAGGGTAACCTGTTCAATGCAAGAAACTTGGTTATTCAGTTGAAGAAGGCTTCCAGAGATAAATGACCTCTCGTAAAAACAACTTGGTTCAACATTATTGGACATAAGAAAATAAAACACTTATTTCTACAAATTTCTCTTTAAAGAATCATTAGTAGAAAATGTAAATCATCATCATTATTTAACGTCCACTTTCCATGCTGGCATGGGTTGGACGGTTTGACTGAAACTGATAAGCTGGAGAGCTGCACCAGGTTCCAGTCAGATTTGGCACAGTTTCTACAGCTGGATGCCTTTCCATATGCCAACCACTCCAAGAGTGAAATGGGTGCTGTTTACATGACACCAGCATCGTCCACAACTACGATTTCAATTAACCTGATGAGTCTTCTCAAGTCTGGTAAATTGCCAGAGGTCTCAGAAACGTATCACCTCTGTGTGGCCCGACGTTTGAAAGGTACTTTTTATGTGACACTGGTATCGGACACAACTACAATTTCGGTTGGCTTGATGGGTCTTCTTAAGCACAGAATATTGCCCAAAGGTCTCAGTCGCTAGCCATTGCCTTCATCAGGCCCAATGTTTGAAGATCATGCTTCACCACTTCATCCTATGTCTATCTTTTGTCTATCTCTTCCACACGTCCCCTCGACAGAGATCAGCACTTTTTTACACAGTGCACTCTTCTCTCTTGCACACAACATCTGATGCTTCTTGTGCACCATTTTGCTCTCAAGATGCTTACACTCTGTCACACATGCACACTGACATTTCACATCCACTGAAGCAGACTACCTTTATTTCTTTCAAACCTTCTCATGTTCTCTGCAGTCACAGCCCATGTTTCACTGTCATATAGCATGGCTGTTTGCACACAGGTATCATAGAGTCTACCTTTCACTTTGAGGGAGAGGCCCTTTATTACCAACAGAGGTAAAAGCTCTCTGAACTTTGCCCAACCTAATCTTATTCTTGCAGCTATGCTCTTGGAGCATCCACCTCCACTGCTAATTTGTTCACCCAGATAGCAGAAGCAGTCAACTACTTCTAGGTATCCCTCACAGGCATTTGATGGAGTTTATTTTCTGTACATTTCTATTTCTGTTTATTGTCCCTATACATCTGCCACACACAACAACTATCTTCCCAGTTAACCTTTCTTTGATATTGCTGCACCTCTTATGTGTCCATAGCTTGCACCAGTTACATCTTATGGAACTTCTACCTACACCTTTTCTGCAGATCAAGCAGGGCCATCTACCTGAAGGGATTTATGATTTCTCAACCTTCCTACTTACTAAGACTTTGGTTTTTTTCTAGATAAACTCAAAGGCCCTTTGATTCTGGACCTTGCTGACACACCTGAAACTTCTCTACTTCTGGTAGTGATTCTGCTATGAGGGCCAGGTCATCAGCTTGGAGGAGCTCCCAGGGGCATTCTGTGTTGAATTCCTCTGTTACTGCCTGGAGGACTATGATGAATAAGAGGGGGCAGAGGACTGATCCTTGGTGAACCTCTACTGCCACCTGGAATTTTTCACTATACTTGTTGTGAACCCTCAACTTAGTGACAGCATCCCTGTAAATGGCTTGAACAGCTCTCACCAACCACTCATTTATCCCTAGTTTTTGCATTCACCACCAGATAAGGGATCGGGGGACTTTATCAAAGGCTTTGTTTATATCAATGAAGGCCAAGTACAGAGGTTTATCTTTGGCTAGGTACAGAGGTTTATTTCCTGCATCTCATCTAAACTAACTCTCTCCTTAATTAGTTGGGCTATGACCCTCTCTGTGACTTTCATCACCCGATCCAACAATTTGATAACTCTCCAATGCCGTTTTTTTTGTTTTGAACAATTTATGACTTCATATTAATTAGAATATGAACAATAGTCATGTTTACAATGCATCAGATAAATAATTATAATTATCCTTTGTTATTTATACAAGACAGGATTCACAGAGTGAGACAAGAGTATTTTACCAACAGCAATACATTAAACATCATCATCATCATCATCATCCTTGTTTTAGCATCCATTGTTCCCTGTTTGCATGGGTCAGGTTAGTTTATTGAGGCAGACTCTCTATAGCTGGATGCTCTTCCTGATGCTGAACCTCACCTGTTTCCAAGCAAAGGTAACATTTCCCCATGGCCAGACGTGGTTTCCACAGAAGACACGAAACAAACAACCTCATTTGTATGCTGGGGATGCTCGTTTACAGCCATCACATGATGTCAAGACAAGAATACAAACACACACACAATACAAATATGAGGGGCCCTTGTATCAGTTTCCATCCCCCAAACCAGTTGGCAAGGCGTTGGTCAGCTCAGGGCCATATTAGAAGAGATTTGCTTGAGTTGCCTTACGTTGGGAATCAACATGGTTAGAAATGAAGCCTTTTAACCACAAATCCATGGCTCTACCCATAAACCAATAATAGGAATCAGATAAAGGTTGACTGAAGGAGGAAAAATCTTAATTAACACCTGAAAGAGACCATTTAAATTTTCACTAAAATATCAAACAAGTCCTACCTCTGCGTTCACTGATTCCAAACACCTTTTCTAGATGATGCTTAAAAGCTCTGATTACTTCCTTCCGTACATCAATCAAACAAATATGTTTTATTTTAGAATTTGAGTGAGTATCAAGATAATACTGTATAGTATCTACTATACATTCGGTTCCTTTTTCTATGGGTATACCAAAAATACCTGTTATAAATATAAAGTATACAACATATTTAATCCAACAAATGTTCTTGTTCAAAATATATATAATTCACCTGTGATATAATTTCAGTAATTTATCAGCTGCAATACCAAGAAACAATACAATTCCATCATTTAGAAGAAGATTCTTTAATAGACAGAGGGGAACTTTCTAGGTGCAATACCATGGCCATTGATGACCGAGGGGCTCTTTACCCCCATTATTATACAATGGTATTTAATAAGATCTAACTTTGTCTCTCTCTTGTTGAACACATTTCTTTTCTTTGCTGTTTGTTCAGTTAAATAATAATAATAATAATAATCGTTTTAATGTCTCCTTTTCTATGCTTCAGGTGGAATTGGTTGAGGCAAATTTTCTATGCCTAGATGACCTTCCTATCACCAATCCTCACCAAGGAAGCTAATATTGCCCCATGGCCAGACATGTTTTTATTATTATGATGGTAATCCTTGTTTACAAATATCATGTGATTAAAAGACAAAGGGATACTAACACAGTCACATACACATGTATACTATATATATATATATATATATATATATATATATATATATATGAGTCTGTTGAAGTCTGTCATACCAGCCATGATGAAATGCCACAAGTTATAGAAAATACGTATTCGCCTTTATATATTTAATCCTTTATATTGAACACTCAATATTTCATCTATTCAATAAGACATATTCCATATATTCAATAAGACATTCAATACTTTATTTCATTGTACCATCCATTTTTATATTATATATTGTATATTCAATATTCTATATCCCACATTAATTTTACAAGAATATAAATAAAACATAAAAAACAGAGTTGGAACTCTTTTAAACAAAATAATATATATATATATATATATATATATATATATATATATATATATATATATATATATATATACATATATATATATATACATATATATATATATACATATACATATATATATATATACATATATATATATATACATATATATATATATACATATATATATATATGTACATATACATATATATATATATACATATATATATATATATACATATATATACATATATATAATATGTGACAATTAGTTGGTTGTCATAATAAGACTCAGAGTTTCGGATGTCAGGGTTGAAATCTGCTCCAGGATCTGATCAGTTATTAAGACAAAACAAAAATCGCTATGAAAAGACCTGTTGAATAAAGGAAAATTACTCCAATAAGTGTGGGGAAAGTAAAACTTTGTTCACTGAATCTGCATGTGCACACATGTATATATCTATATACATACATGTGTGCGTGCACACACACACACACACACGTGTGTTTATATATATATATATATAGTGAGAATTTACAAAAAAGATGAAGACAGATGTGTAAACAACAAACAGATGTATTAGTTTAACGCTTGGGAAGGGAGAAAGTCTTTAATGTTTTGAGCCTACGCTCAGAAAGAAACACAGAAATAAACAGGGAGAGAAAATAAAAAAATGTTGGCTAGTGATCTATTATGGCGAATGCTGGACAGAGGGGTCACACAGGAAAGCTAGGAAGAAGGGGAGATGATAAAGTAGTTGTGATACCAAAGTTAAAGTGCACATGCGTGTGTGTGCGAGAGCATGAATGTTTATGTGGATGAAGGCTGGTGACCTTAAGGTGTGCATGTGAAGGTGTGTGGATGGTGGTGTGGGTGCTGGGGAGTGTTCAGTGCTAGTGTGTGCAGGGTGTTATGATGTGGTGTGGGGGAACAAGGGTTGGGTATATGGGAGTGGGATGTAAGGGATGGGATGGGATGTATAGGGATGGTGGAGTTGGATTGTATAGGGGTGCGGTGATGAGGAATGGGGTGACGATGAAGGGAGAGGGGGAAGGGAGAAGGTGGGTAGGAGTGAAGAGCAAGAGAGGAGAGGTGGGTGGGTGGGTGGGAGTAAGTAGGTATGAGAGGAAGGGAGGAGGAGTGTTTGAGGTAGAGGGGAGGAGAGTTGAACCCATGTGGTGCAAAAGAGCGAAGAGAGAAGATTAATCCCTGTTCACGGCAAAGACGGGAGTCTGGATGGCCCCTGTGCAAGGACAATCCCAACACAGACAGGTGTTGTAAAAAATGACCGGTAGAGTGGAAATGGTATGTGACCGGGGTGCCGTTGCTGAGTCTGATGTCTCAGAGGTGTTCCGTGAACCAGTCAGCCAAGTGGCGTCCCATTTGACCAATGTACAAAGAAGGACAGAGAGAGGAGGAGATGCAGTAGATGACATTGCTAGAAGTGCAGGTGAAGGAGTCAGTGATATGATAGGGTCGATGATGAGTGCCTGTGAGGGGGGGGAGGTGTTGGAGAGGTAAGGGCAAGTGTGGCAGCATGGGCAAGAGCAGGGAAACAAGCTGAGTTGGAAGGTTGGGTTAGGGAAGAGGCTGTGGACCAAGAGGTCTCGTAGGTTGTGGGCTTGTTTGAAGGAGTGGAAGATGTGCGAAGTGGAGGGTCAGACTGGAGTCGCCAGAAGGCTCGTCGAATGGTGTGTTGGAGAGGTAGGGTGGTGGGGTGGTAGATGAGGGTAAACAGGAGACGGCAGGGGAGAGAGCAGAAGCACGGTCCACGGAATGTGCTCTGACAAGGGTGGTGTGGATAGTGGTTAGGGGATATCCACGTAGGATGAAGTGGCGAGCCATGAGTCTCAAACTCATGGTCGTCACTGCAAAGTCTGCGTAGACAGAGGAATTGGGAATAGAGGATGGAGGGCTTGGTGTGTTTAGGGTGGGAGGAGGAGAAGTTGAAGTATGAGTGTGAGTTTGTGTGTTTGTAATGGATGGAGGTGGTGAGAGTGGAGTGATGAATGCTGACCGAAATGTTTAGAAAGGTGATGGAAGCATTGGAAATAGTGTAGGAGACATGGAGGGCAGGATGA
This sequence comes from Octopus bimaculoides, assembly GCF_046866305.1. Taxonomy (NCBI): domain Eukaryota; kingdom Metazoa; phylum Mollusca; class Cephalopoda; order Octopoda; family Octopodidae; genus Octopus; species Octopus bimaculoides. Next base: position 38,564 of record NW_028315358.1, read on the forward strand.
AAAGATTTAACAAAAGAGAGGAAGGCGTCTAGGTATTCGTGGAAGAGCGAGGTTGCACCGATACAGTCGTCAATATAATGACCATATAGTTTGGAAGTGGGACCAGTGTAACTAGAGAATATTTGGGCCTCAATGTAGCCAACGAACAGGTTCGCATAGTTGGGGCCCAGTCTCGTTCCCATATACATACTGACACACACGTGTACATATACATACAAACTCACACACACACACACACACACACACACACACACACACACACGTATATATGTCCAAACATGTAAATATACATACAAAACATGCATATATGCACATATTACTCCAATATAAAAGGTGAAAAATAATATACAGAAAAAATATATAAAGCAATAAAATATATATAAGAAAAATATAAGAAATGGTAAGACATGAAATGCTTGCATGTGGACATAATATAAAAAGCAAGTTCTATTTGTGATCTTGGGGGTGGGGGTCCAAAAACGTAACAAATGTTTTGCCATATGTCGACATGACCCCAAAAGTTCAGTTCTTGAATTTAGACATGTAATGGGGTCTAAAGAACTTTTCAAGATAAGCCATCTTTCCATATCGCAAAGACTGCACTTTCCACTGCTGTTGGTGTAAGGTTTACATTTGGCCAAGATCTTCCAGTGGATCTTAAATTTACACCTTTTACTTTTAAGGACCATATATAACTGGATAATTTGGTTGTTTTCCTTTTATCCCAGTGTTTGAAGCTTAAGGTGTGATTGCTGAACCTGGCTTTAAAATTTCCCTCTGTGAGACCCACATATTTCTTTGACAAAACTATGTTCTTATTGGTTGTAGAGTCTACGGTGGCTTCATGAATGCTGGCCTCGATCATACAAGTTCCATTTTGTTGTTTTTGTGTGTTGTGTGCAATTATATTTTTAAAGTTAGTAGAACTAAAACTTATTTTTAAGTCATGCCTATTAAAGAGCTTCCTATAATTATGATTGATGGGGAAATGTCTATCTATAATTGATAAAAAGTATCTACCTATATTAAAGGTCACTTCGGGGGAGTAAGGTGGTGTGAACCAGATAATTTTCCTATTCCTATTTTTCCTTTTCTTTGTTACTAGTCTAATAACAGGTTTATAGGTTATTTCCTCACGAAAGCCATTATCTTTTAGAGCTTTATCATATATTGGAGCAACACTATTAAAAATGTTTATATTGGAGGAGAGGCTAGAAATTCTCTAGCTAATGTTTTTAACTAAATTCTTAAATACTATGGGGGTGGGGATGGCAGGAACCTACATTAATATAGCTGAGTCTAGGAGAGTATCATAGTTTGCTCGAAGTATTGTGTATTGTTTGTAAAGAATAAAAAGTTTTGAATGGTACAACAATGCACTATAATGCAAAAAAATGGACTATAATAACTGTTGTAATTTAGTTATCTATAGTCTGATGATATTTCGGAATACAATTCCTTCTTCGGATATTCTTAGATGGAGTCTCTGCTATAAACTGTTTTCCAATGGTTTTCTTTTTTTCGGAAGTGTCTCAGCAGTGGTCTCACGAAGCTCCTACCGGAATTCCTCATGAGAAGTGCATGAGGTTCGGCTATGTTTCAATCTCGTGTGTGTTGGTACATCTGTAGCGCTGCTTCTAAGTTATGTGTTATACATGCAGCTTCCCTTTTTTTCCCTTCTTCTTTCCTTTTGTTATAAACAATACATGAGCATGTTATTAAGAATGAACCTACACATGTCCAGATGTAGCTAAATAATATATTGATTACAAATCTCCAGCCTGTTGTTAATTTGGGGTCCTAGTCTGTGTATGAGTAAAGCTTCCTTAATTCTTAAATTACCCAAATTTCTTTCATTGGCCTCACTTGTGACTGTTATGCTTTTGTCAGTGTTCCGGCATCTGTCTAGATGTTTTCTGAAGGAGGAGGCTCTCGTGTTCAGATGTTCTTTTATGTGGACATGTAACGGTCTTGTTGTGCTACCCACATAGAACTTGTTGCATTTGTTACATTGTATTCTAAACACAACATTTAGTCGTTGGCATAAATCTGTGTCACGGATGAGACAATTTGTTAATGTGTATTGATTATTGTCCCTTATTCGTTTCTTTGCGAGGTGTCCTCTCAGAGAGGGGCTGGAGTGGGCTAGTTGTATGTCTAGCTCATCTCTTCTTATGACTCTTTGGATGGCTGTAGTTATCCTCTCACTAAAATGGGGTATTTTAAGGAAGCATGTGTTACTGGGTTTTCTATGTGTTCAGCATGTTGGTCATCTTGGATACTTAAGCCGATTTACAATGGATCTAGGATAGCCGTTGGTTTTCAATATATCTAGGAAGCGTGAAGTGTGGGTCACCTTGTCCTCCGTTCTGCTGCGTTTGTCTTGGATGCATGCAAGTTCGTTTCTGGCATATCCTATTTTGGCACCGAGTGGAAGTGCTGAATTGTATTGGACAAACATATCTCTACTGGCTGCTTTCCTGTAGAACTCGGTGTGGATCTCCCCTTCTTCCGTTATATTCAGTTTGAAATCCAGTAATGATAGTGATCCAGTGATGTCGGGATGTTCTATAGTGAACTTTATGTTCATGTCCATGTTATTGAACGTCGTGAATATTCTCTCAGCCTCTTCACGGAAGGTTGTGAGTATGAGGATGTCATCTACGTACCTGGTGAAGAAGGTGCATGAGCGGCAGATGTTGAGTGCTCAACGTTCCAGATGGTTCATTTCTGTGATGGCTAGTAGGCCCAAGAGACTGGATCCCATGGGGAGACCTGTTGTCTGTTTGTATATATAGTCCTGGAAAGGAAAGTAGGTGTTGTCTACGATGATGGACAAAAGTTGGTGTATATCAGCTGTGGTAAGTCCGAAGCCGACCTCACGCACTTCTCATGAGGAATTCCGGTAGGAGCTTCGTGAGACCACTACTGAGACGCTTCTGAAAAAGAAAAGCCGTTGGAAAACAGTTTATAGCAGAGACTCCATCTAAGAATATCTGAAGAAGGAATTGTATTCCGAAATATCATCGGATAACTAAATTACAACATGTATATAGTCCATTTTTTGTATTATAGTGCATTGTTGTACCATTCAAAACTTTTTATTCTTTATAACTAAGTCTATCGTTGGGCTTTCTATAGGGTTTGTAAGTGTTCTTAGTTAAATCTAAAGATGCACCTCGGAAATTGACAACCATCAGGTTGGTATCTCTTGTTATACTAAGATCGAATGTTTTCATCATTTGGATAATGTCCTTCCTAAACTAATCTTGCGCTGGTCCATTGGTGTTTGTAGTTAAAGCTAGAGCCTCATCTTTGTAAATGGTGAAATATATACCAGGAAAAGTTTTACCTAACATATCAAGAAGGAATAGTCCAGTAAGATCGCATATGCCTGCTCCATCATATGGCCCCATGCTCACATTGAAGGCACCCTCTGTATCGGTAGTCTTACCCCACTCTGCATTCTCACCGAAGAGTAAAGTCTTTCTAGCATGGAAGATTGTATCCTTATCTTATGTACTAATTTCTATAAATTCGCTTGCGAAGGTGAGGGCTTTATCGAGCAGTTCCTTCGAGATAGCGGCATAAAAATCTACAATATCAAATTGTGTAAATCTCGCTTTATTCTTATTCTTAATGGCTTTAAACCATTCAATGACTTCTACACTATTGAACCATTGTACTAAACTAGTAGCATTTCTGACTTTAGCATTGATTTTCCCTAAAATTTCTTTACTAATAACACCAATTTCTGATTTTGCTGGGTTAATAAGTCTACATATTAGATAGGAAGTTTTTTTATGGTCTTTAATAGTTATAAAGGCCTCTTTTTTGGGGAGGACCTCTATATTTTTATCTAATTTAAGCCTAGCAGCGATGATGCTTGCTTCTTTATTAATGGTCATTATAAACTTGTGGTCTATCTTTAGTGTAATTATTAATAATGTTGTTATGTAGGAGTTATGAGTATGTGCTGTTTTCTTCAAGGTATAAGAGTGTAGTGGGTGCTTTTACGTGCCACCTGCACAGGAGCCAGTCAGGCGGTACTGGCAACGATCTCGCTCGAATGTCTTTTCACGTGCCACTGGCACAAGCGCCAGGAAGGCAACGTTGGTAACAATGCTTTTGGTGCAAACGGTTTTGTTATATGGTGCTGTATTTTACAAACCTGCAAATAATAATAACGGTATTTTTATATAAGCTTAACCCTTTCACTACCAACCCGGCTGAAACCAGCTCTGGCTCTGAGTACAAATATCTTGTTTTCAAAAGTTCTGAATTAAAATCTTCCACCAAACCTTAGTCACAATTTATGTTCCTAGCACTAGCTGAATGATAACTAAGTTAATTTATTAAATTCTTTGTTATATTTCAAGTAATTGAAAGAAACACAGAGCATCTCAACAGAAATACAGTAATAAAAGGGTTAAAGCTTATGGCGTTCACTGTGCAATGACTAGGGAAAATAATCTAATACCGGGGCATACAAGCCTTCAACAGAAAAAAGAAGGCTTTCTTATCTGCATGAGGCTCAAACCCACTTCCCTTTGTTAACGCGACGAAGTGTGTTACCTTTACACCAGCGAACCAGCCTCCCTCTTTCTGTCAAATTTAAGAACTGTATATATATATATATATATATATATATACATGCACATGCATACAAATATATATACTAGCAGAAAGACCACCCTCCTGGGCGGTTCTCTGCTGGCCACTTGATAATATTTCCACATTTGGTTCCCAATTCTAATCATTTTAATGATATTTTACATCTAATTATTTCTTTGTACAACAGTGCTCACTTGCTTAGTAAGTATTACTTTCATTATTTTATCAAAGTCATAATCTCTCTTTTTGAAAGAGTCAATCTCTTATACATATTTATCATTAATAACTGGTAGAACTTACATAGCTATGCATAGAAGGATGGACAGATCCACTCACACAAACAAAAGTCCAGTACTGTGAGAACACATGAGAATGATGTTTCCTTACTTTTTCAAATATACCCAAATTTGAAATGACCTAAAATAACGATATCATTCATTCGGCATGTGTTGAAATATGCCAAAACAATTGAATTCCACACAAATGCATGTTACTTTACATATAATTCATGTATTGATTCTGTTTACTGAATCTTGCTAAAAAGCATATTTTGCTTCAAAGTAGTTTCTCCTTGGAGACACAGTTGTCAGTAATCATACTGTTTCCATTTCTCTCAACCAATATTTTCACATTAGGCTTCTTTCGAACTCTAGATAATGCAATGTACAGCTGACCATGTGAGAAGAATTGTGTCAGAATTTGAAGTAGAATATTCTCCTCTCGAGATACCCTAACCAATCGGTCATGTGTAGCAGAAACAGAACCATGTCTGCATCTCCGTGCATATTCAGGCATCTGTTTCGGTCGCTTTGCCCTGGTTTCATCTGATTCAGTTGCCTGTCTTTCTCTCTGCCATTGTGCCTTTGCTGCTAAATTTTCTTTTTCAGTTGCATCTTGATAATATTAAAACCCTAGGGATATTTGTATGTAACTGAAATATCTCAGGAAAAGAATATTTTATCTTAATTTTTTACGTATTTATTTCCATACTTACCGTCAGCAGTGCAGTACAAATTTTTGCGACATTTGTACCACTATTTAAATGATTAAACACAACTTTTGTTATTTCTTGATGAAAAAATACATGGCTTCCATGAAGTCAACACACATACATGCATACAGAAAACACACACACATAATGAGATTCATGGCGTGTCAATCAACACAAACACACGTCCACTATCTGTGACATATTGAAAGGCTTATAGCGTTCCAAGTAGCCGTAACAACAAAACCACTTCTTCATTTAAAAAAAAAAAAAAATTATACCGGTATATTAAAGAATTTTCAATTTATCAAAAACATTCATTTAACAAACTCTGGAAACTGATAATATTCTTGAAATTGTGTCTTGTATCAAAGTTATATAGGATGTTATTAAATTACCATTAATGAAAATAGAGGCAAGCAAGAAATAAAAATGTAAAATATTGCCTGTAATGAATTGATAATGTTTATTATTAAACATTAAAATCTATTCCGCAGTGAATGCAATAAATATTTGAAGTTACGAGGAATAGGATGCAGTGAATGTAATGAATATTTAAATTTGTGAGAATTTGGAGTTTAAAAAATTCAATAATCTTCAGAAATTGAAATTATAGGCAATTTTTTAAAACATGAATTTATAAAAATATTTCCTGATGGTCAAGCTTTTAATAGTAATTGTTACATACCTAATTAATAATCAGCTTTCTTCATTATAGTATAGATATACACATATACATACATATATATATATATACACATACATACATATATATATATATACACATACACATATATCATCATCGTTTAACGACCGTTTTCCATGCTGGCATGGGTTGGACGGTTCCACTGGGGTCTGGGAACCAAGAGGCTGTACTCAACTCCAAACTGGTCGGGCAATGTTTCCACAGCTGGATGCCCTTCCTAATGCCAACCACTCTGAGAGTATAAAGGGTGCTTTTTACGTGCCACCGGCACAGGGGTCACAACTACTATTCCATTTGATTGTAATTTGATTTCATTTTGATGTCAATGTACATATATATATATATATATATATATATATATATATATATATATATATATATATATATATATATATATACACATACATACATGCATATATATATATATCTACATATATGGTGGTTGTCTACTCCTTATGCAGAGTTTGACCGCCTCCAGTACCTACACCTTAGAACCATGATGGCATCTGATGTCGATTTTTAAACCAGACAATGTTTTTAAAAGACATCCACAGGGTTTGTATATCCGATTTGGACCACCAAGAGCTGCAGATAAGATCTGCTCTTTGCAGATCTTAAAATGTTTTTTGAGGCCTCCATTAGATTTGCAGACCTTTTGGCATACACTGCATTGAAAGGTGTGCACAGATAGAGGGGCACAATAGTTGGTGGCGGTTTGTTTTGGGTTCGCAAATGAGATTTGAGCCCAGCAAAAGAAAGGCATCGTCTGTCACAAACTGTGCACACAAAAAGGTCATTGTGATTCACCTTCTCAATCGTAGCATTCTTCCTTAAATCTCTCTTGAGTCTTGCATGCATTATCCTGGCCTCTTCAAATGCTTTCACTCCATCCCACACTTTTGTTTGCCATCCAGCTTGATTCAAAGCAAAGATTTCTGTGTCCTCTGGTTCCATTCCAAGTGACTTCATGGTAGTCCTTATGCCGTCCTTAAACCTTTTTTTAGGTTTATGCCGACAATGTTTCTCCTCTACAAGACCACCATAAAACAGCTGTTTGGGCGTGCGTTCATCTGCCGTTCAAACAATATGGCCACACCATCTCATTTGGGTTTACAAAATCATAGCTTTAATTGAGGTGATACCTGCAGATGCAAGGACATCTGTGTTTGGAGTAAAAGAACTCTATTTAATGTTTAAAATGTGATGAAGGCATTTTGGTGGAATTGTTCTAACAATTTAAAATGTTTTTCATAACATGTCCGTGTTTCTGAAGAATACAACAGTGATGCCAAGACAAACGATTTATAAAGAGCTAATTTTGTATTGATATTTATATGTCACTGGTGCCAAACGCATGACTCCAAGGCACCAAATGCTTGTGCTGCCCTTTCAATTCACAGATGTATTTCTGTATCCAGATTTCCATCATTTTGTACAGAGCTTCCAAGGTAGATGAAAGAATCAACAACCTCAAGTAACTAACCATTAACAAAAATTTCAGAGGGGTTACAAACAGCACCACATGCAGATTGATACATTACAACTGTTTTTTTTTCTTTCAAGTTAGTGGTCAAGCCAAAATCATCTCAAATGCACATACAAGAGATTGCAGGCCTCTTTCAGAATGACTGACAAAATTGTAATCATCAGCGTTTATAGATCCCTAATGAATGAAGTGAAAACCTTCATTTTGAATTTCAGTCTGGTCAGATGAAAAACATTACCTTTTTTTTGATATTTTATGTAAATACCCTCCTCAGAGTTTTGAGAAGTGTGTGACAACACAACAGCAAAGCATATTGCAAAAAGGGTGGGTGCATCAAAGTCTCTTTGCTTTACTCCATTTTCTACAGCAAAAGATTCAGAGAGCCTACCACCAAAATTAACTCTAGCTTTCATATCTTGATGCAAAGCCCTCATCATGTTTACAAATTTTTCTGGGCAACCTATTTTCTGTAGAATTAGCCACAGAGCATTTCGATTAACAGTATCAAAAGCTTCCTCCCCTGGAGGAACGAAAACTACACTGAGACTCAGACACTATATTTGGAACTATGAAGGTATTTAAATGTTCTAACAGAATGCGGGCAAGTACCTTTCCAACCACAGACAAAGGCTAAATCCCATGAAAATTATCACACAGCTCCTTTGGCCCCGATTTATACAAGGAGATTAAAATGGCATCAATCCAGTCTTGAGGCACTTTCTCAGTTCTCCAACAGTGACAAATATATTTAAGAGTTCAAACATTTTGTTAACCCCATGTTTCAAGACCTCTGCACAGATTGCATCAGACCCTGGAGACTTGTTGTTATTCAGCTTTATTCACAGCTAAATAAATGTCATTTAGAGTTGGTTCAAAATGCCATCTCTTCTATAACTGGAAGTTGTTCAATTTTTTCTATCATCCTCATGTTAATGAATGATGGTCTTTGCAAAAGTGCAGAAAAATTTTGTAACCAGAACTTATGAATAGAAGCGGTGTCAGTCAGAAGCAAACGTCCATTTGCTGTTCTCACTGGAGCTATTGAAGAAGATTTGGGGCCATATGCCTCCTTAACGTAAGAGTACAAACCCTTGGCATCATTTCTATTAGCTGCTTCTTGTGCCCCTTTTGCCCTATCATTCCACCATTCCTGTTTAATTTCCCTTAGAGCAGTCTGCACTTTCCTTTTCAGCTTTCTGTAAGTTTCGTTTGAGTTGGGGTTCAAGGACTGAGAAAGAAGTGTATTGCTTAAGTTTTGTTTTGTTTCTAAAAGTAGATCATGAATTTCTGCTGATCTATCTGAGAACCAGTCACTGGACATACGTGATTTAAATCCCACTGACGAACTTTTTGTTTTGAAATCTTCCCATAGATTGTTTGGGTCAAGATTGATAATTTCTATAGAATTGTGGAATCTTTGCAGGTTGCTTGGTAATTTGAAGTTAGCAACATTTAACTTTATGGGTCCCTTAGGACCAGACTCTCGACTTTTAGGCATTATCAAAAAATTTATTTCTCCACACACTGGACGATGGTCAGTCCAGCTCTCTGCTTCTCTCATGGCCCAAACGTTAGAAACTTCTTTCGTATCATGTTTTCTGATCAAGATGTAACCTATGAGATGCCAGTGTTTAGATCTTGGGTGCTTCCAGGCGGTTTTATATTTATTTTCCTGCTTAAACAGAGTGTTGATAACAACCAGATCATTCAGCAAGGAAATCAGATGTTAAACGATGATGATGATGATGTCAAAAGAAAGCAAGCAAAGACTAAAGATTTTTAAACAAAGAATATTTAAGAATAAATATATAGACATTTATATATCAATAGATCGAACTAACACAGAGTACAAATGATAGAGAAAATTAAAGGGGAAGAGGTAAGGTGTTATAAGTCCTACAGCTGTTTCGGGGGAGGGGGCTATTATATTTAATTTGCTTATCTGCATAACTGCCTCCATATCTGCTCACCTGGGTTCCTCTTATAGCCACTCTTTACCCTGTGGAATTGGTCCCTTAAAAAGACATCGGGTCCAAGAGTGAACCATTTGAGTACTACAAAGTGTTTTCTATACTGAGAATATCTCAGTCTCATCAGCTGACTCTATATATATATATGTTTACTCTTTTACTTGTTTCAGTCATTTGACTGTGGCCATACTGGAGCACTGCCTTTAGCCAAACAAAGCAAACCCAGGACTTTCTTCTTTGTAAGCCTTGTACTTATTCTATCAGTTCTTTTGCCAAACCGCTAAGTTACGAGGACGTAAACACACCAACATCAGTTGTCTAGCAATGGTGAAGGGACAAACACAGACACACAAACATATATACATACACACCCACACACATGTATACATGATGGGTTTCTTTCAGTTTCCGTCTATCAAATCCACTTACAAGGATTTGGTCGGCCTAAAGCTATAGTAGAAGACACTTGCTCAAGGTGCCATGCAGTGGGACTGAACCTGGAACCATGCAGTTGAGAAACAGGCTTCTTATTACACAGCCACGCCTGTGTTATTGTCATCATAATCATCATCATCATCGTTTAACGTCTGCTTTCCATGCTGGCATGAGTTGGACAGTTTGACTGGGGACTGGCAGAGTTTCTACAGCTGGATGCCCTTCCTAACGCCAACCACTTGGTGAGTGTAGTGGGTGCTTTTACGTACCACCGGCACAAGGCCCTGTCAGGCGGTACTGGCAACGGCCTCGCTCGAATGTTGTTTTCCATGTGCCACCGGCACAAGTGCCAGTAAGGCGACGTTGGTAGCAATCATGCTCGAATGATGCTTTTTACGTGCCCCTGGCACGGGGGCCAGTCAGCGGCCCTTGTAATGATCATGCTCAGATGGTGCTCTTAGCGCTCCACTGGCACGGATGTCAGTCATGCGGTGCTGTCATGGAATTTGATTTCGATTTCACTTGCCTCAACAGGTCTTCGCAAGCAGAGATTAGTGTCAAATGAAGGAAAAGTACGCCTAAGTGGGCTGGTTACACCACTGGCATAGGCCACGGGTTATGGTCTCACTTGGCTTGCCGAGTCTTCTCAAGCACAGCATATTTCCAAAAGTCTCTGTCACTAGTCATTACCTCGGTGAGGCCTAATATTCGAAGGTTGTGCTTCACCACCTCATTCCAGGTCTTCCTGGGTCTACCTCTTCCACGGTTTCCCTCAACCACAACGGTTTGGCACTTTTTCACACAGCTATCCACATCCATTCGCACCACATGACCATACCAGCGCAGTCATCTCTATTGCACACCACAACTGATGCTTCTTAAGTTCAACTTTTCTCTCAAAGCACCTACACTCTGTCAGGTATGCACACTGACATTACACATCCAGCGGAGCATACTGGCTTCATACCTTGCGAGCTTACGCATGTCCTCAGCAGTCACGGTCCATGTTTCACTACCATGTAGCATGGCTGTATGTACACATGCGTCATACAGTCTGCCATTTACTCTGAGTGAGAGGCCCTTTGTCACCAGCAGAGGTAAGAGCTCTCTAAACTTTGCCCAGGCTATTCTTATTCTAGCAGCTACACTTTCAGAGCATCCACCCCCAACTACTGACTTAGTCACCTAAGTAACAGAAGCTGTCAACTACTTCTAGTTTTTTTCTCCCTGTAGTGTGGCAGAAGTTGTTCTCTGCACATTTCCAGTGTTTATTGCTCCTGAGCATCTGCCACATACAAAAACTATCTTCCCAGTTAGCCTTCCTTTGATATTGTTGCACCTCTTATGTGTCCATAGCTTGCACTGGGTACATCTTATAGAGTATCTACCTACGCCTTTTCTAAAGATCAAGCAGGGCCATCTACCTGAAGGGATTTGTGGTTTGTCTGCCTTCATACTTATTAGGAAGGACTTTTGTTTTAGCTAGGTTGACTCTAAGGCCCTTCGATTCTAGTCCCTGTTTCCACACCTGAAACTTCTCCTCTAGTTCTGATAGTGACTCAGCAATTAGAGCAATGTCATCAGCATAGAGGAGCTCCCTAGGGCATCCTGTCTTGAATTCCTGTTATCGCCTGGAGAATTATGATAAATAGGAGGAGGCTGAGGATTGAACCTTGGTGGACCCCTACCTTTACCGGGAATTCTTCACTGTACTCGTTGCCAACCCTCACCTTACTGACAGCGTCCCTCTACATGGCTCGCACAGCTCTCACTAACCATTCTTCTATCCCTAGTTTCCTCATTTACCACCAGATAAGGGATCGGGGGTCTCTGTCGAAGGCTTTCTCCATGTCAACGACAGCCAGGTACAGAGGTTTATCCTTGACTAGGTATTTCTCCTGCAGCTGTCTTACCAGAAATATATTATCAGTGGTGCTTTTCCTTGGCACAAACGCAAACTGCATCTCATCTAAACTGACTCTCTCCCTAATTAGCTGGGCTATGACCCTCTCTGTGACCTTCATTACCTGATCCAACAACTTGATACCTCTGTAATTATTTGTATCTAAAGTGTCACTTTTACCTTTGTAACAGTTGACTATGGTGCTGCTACACCAGTCATTGGGTACGACTCCTTTGTGTATCACCTGGTTAACAATACGGGTGACTAGGCTATAGCGGACACTGCCAGATATTTTGAGCATCTCTGCAGTGATTCTTGATGGGCCAGGGGCTTTTCCTGTCTTCATACTCTTAATTGCTTCGTCCACCAAGGGACTGTCAATTGGGATAGCTAGTCCCTCTGTTGGGTCGACATTTGGCAGACTCTCTTTCTCCCATTCGTTCTCTTCATTTAGCAACTTTTCATAATGGCGTCTCCAAGTCTCTCTCTTTACAGCCTCAATGAACACAAGTGAGCCATCATCCATGCAGACACATTTCTCTCCTATGACATTATGATTCTCTTTCACACACTCTCTTGCAACATGAAACACTTCAAGTCTTTGGTCTTCATGGCGCAGGACATTGTCAAATTTTTTTCTTATCTGCTTCCCCTCTGGCTAAATAAACCTGTCGCCTAGCTTCCCTTCTAGCAGTCTGATACAATTCCCTGCTACCACCGTTCTTCCAGTCCTTCCAGGCCTGTTTCTTTTGTCTAATAGCCCGGTCTACCACATTGTTCCACCACCACATTACCTTGGTTCTGAGATGGGACTTTACACCATCCACAGATCTGGTTAGTGGCTCTCAATATGTATGTATATACATATATATATATCTATATATATATATATATATATATATATATATATATATATATATATACATATATACATATATATATATACATATATATATATACATATATATATATACATATATATATATATATATATATATATATATATATATATATATATATATATATATGTGTATATATATATATCTATATATATATATATATATATATATATATATATATATATATATATATATATATATATATATATATATATATATATATATATATATATATATATATATATATATATATATATATATATATATATATATATATATATATGTATATATATATATATATATATATATATATATATATATATATATATATATATATATATATATATATATAAAAGCGGAGGCGCAATGGCCCAGTGGTTAGGGCAGCGGACTCGCGGTCATAGGATCGCAGTTTCAATTCCCAGACCAGGCGTTGTGAGTGTTTATTGAGCAAAAACACCTAAAGCTCCACGAGGCTACGGCAGGGGATGGTGGCGAACCCTGATGTACTCTTCCACCACAACTTTCTCTCACTCTTTCTTCCTGTTTCTGTTGTGCCTGTAATTCAAAGGGTCAGCCTTGTCACACTGTGTAACGCTGAATATCCTCGAGAACTACGTTAAGGGTACACGTGTCTGTGGAGTGCTCAGCCACTTGCACATTAATTTCACGAGCAGGCTGTTCTGTTGATCGGATCAACTGGAACCCTCGACGTCGTAAGCGACGGAGTGCCAACAAAAAACAACATATATATATATATATACATACATACATACATACATAAGTACATACATACATAGGAACTGGTAAGCTGGAGAGTTGCACCAACTCCCAGTCTGGTTTAGCTTGGTTTCTATGGCTGGATGCCCTTCCTAATGCTATGTATATTTATATATATATATATATATATATATATATATATATATATATATATATATAGTCAATCCAAACATAAACAAGCAAGAAAAAACACGAAAAAACAACGCGAGGACGTGGAAAAAGTACAGTGTTATTGGACACTCAGGAAAGGAAAGAAAAGAAAGAGGATTTAACATTTCGATCGGAGATCTACGTCAGAAACATGGCATAAGTCCAAAGAAGAGAAGACAGAGAAAGAAAATCGCCAACGATACACACGTGGTCACATATATGTGTGTGTGTGTGTGTATCTATCTATCTATCTATATATATATATATATATATATATATATACACCTCCATCATCTCACAATAAATGGAAGAATTTTCCTTCAAGACTTAACCCTCAACATGGTTACTTCAATCATTCAACTAGACACAACCTAACTAAACAACATAACTTTCCCCTCCACCCACATTACAACATTCAAAATAAATTCAACCCAAACCACATCAACCATAGACAATATAACAACCCTCACTACAACTGTAATCTAGTCTGCTACACAGCCACTCCACCACCAACATACTACCACAGATACACTTTACCCCATTTTCTCCTCGGCAAACCAAACACAACAGAGACTTTCTACAACAATCCACGTACGACAACCATTTTTTAGACTTAAATCAGAGAAACAAAGATGTGAAATGGAACAAAATGTTCAAAAACAACCAAAGATAATCAACTTATCAGCGAAAATCCTAAGTGCTACACAAACTAAAATTCTAGCAAGAGGTGTAAAGTTTACCCCAACCCCTCGCAGATCGAACCCTAATGAAATTAAGGATAACACTATGGATTTCTGCCGAAAATTACGCCTCGCAGAAGCACTACACAACTACACCAGCGAAGATGAGTCTATAGCAAAAAACAAAAGTGAATACTGTCCTACAAAAGGCAGAAATAAAGCACTTGATGCTTTTTGTGGACACATTACCAGTTTTCCTTTTAATACCCTACAAAAACAACTAATTAAATCCAATCTTAATGTAAACGAATGGAAAGAACTAATTGAGATAAAAAAATGATTCAATCCTCACCATTAAAGAAGCCGATAAAGGAAGTGCGGTAGTAGTGATGGACACAGAGTACTACAAAAAGTTAGTAGTATCCATGTTGGAAAATAATATTTACTATGAGAAGATAGTACAATACAACCCACAGAAGACTTTTAAAAACTTATTCTCCTTACTTCAATTACATGGAAAGGGTTTAACTAAACATGAAATTGACTATTTATCCAATTTTAAATACAGACCTAGTCTATTCTATGGATTACCCAAAATACACAAGGATCCACATATTTGTAAAGCTTGCAAAGTTTCTCCAAGCCTCTGCATTAATATTCCTCCCCCTACTGACCTCAAACTGAGACCCATCATTGCTGGCCCTGCTTGTGAGACCCACCATTTGAGCAACTTCCTCGACATCTTACTCAAACCGTTTCTAAAATATGTGAAAAGCTTCATCAGGGATGACTTAGACATGCTTAACCACCTCCCAAAGAGAATAAATGAAGGAACCTTGTTAGTATCATTCGATGTGGTGAATTTGTACACCAATATCCCACATGATTATGGCATAGAAGCGATCTCCTTCTGGCTAGAAAAATACCCACAAGAGATCTCAGGGCGCATCAACCACAGATTCATAATCGCAGCACTCAAATTCATCCTACTGAACAACTATTTCATGTTCGATACAGTTTACTATCAACAAAAATGTGGAATTGCAATGGGAACCCGAGCTGCACCAGTGATTGCGAACCTTGTAATGGGTTACCTAGAGCTTAAAATATATCAAACATCATTACAAAAATATGGCAACTCTTTTCATTGCTATTTAAAGGAGAACTGGAAGAGGTATTTGGACGATTGCTTTATACTTAGGAACGACAGCATGGACAAACTCCTCGATTTCAAAATAATGCTTAACAATATTAACAGCAACATACAATTCACTATGGAACACAGCAGTAAACAACTCCCTTTTCTTGACATCCTAATTAAAATAGTCAATAACCACATAGAAACAGACATCTTCTATAAACCTACAGATTCTAAACAATACCTATTATTTAACTCATGCCACTCCAAACACATAAAAATTGATATACCTTATAATCTAGCGAAAAGAATCTGTACTATAGTTTCGGACTCCTAGACTCGTGAACAAAGACTTCTTGAACTCAGATCAATACTAATCAAGAGACATTACCCAATATCTTTAATAAATAATGGAATCAAACGAGCTAAGGAAATATACATACAAACATTAAGGGAAGTCAACCGAAATGCTAAACCAGACTTAAAAATACTCCCATACATCTCCACACATAACCCTAGAACCAACGTTATCATCCAAAATCTTCCCATCGTTACAAGAGATAAAACAATGAACAAAATTTTAGACTCACACAAAATTATCAAAAGTAAAATGCAACCTAAATCACTGAAAAAAATATTAACCAGTGCAAGACTGTATCCATTAACAACAGAACCAAAAGTAAAAAAATGTGGTCGACCTAACTGTGGGACTTGCCCCACCTTTTGGAGGGTTCTGAGTTCCACTTTAGACAAGGTGAAATTTTTAAGATTAAATCAAATTTCACCTGTACCTCATAAAATCTAATCTATGCCATTACATGCTTAGGGTGCAGTAATTACTATATTGGCCAAACAGGAATATCACTCCGTAGAAGGACTACTCTCCACAAAGAACAAATCCGCCACCCACATTACAGACAGATACAGGTCAGTGGACACATAGAAAGGTGTGCGAGGAATCTTAATCCTAATTTCCTAATTTTTCCCTTCTGTCAATGTTCACAGAACACATCAACACAACAAAGAATGAATAAAGAGGCAATTTTCATTAATAAATATCTTTCTTAACTAAATATAAACACATAACATCATATAGAACACCACTAATCTTCCGTTTAATATCACTAACCCCCATACATCCCATACGCCATTCACACCACAAATCCAGATCTACCCTAATTGCACCAAATCCAGAACTAATTACCGCCCTTACACATAATCTTTTTACTAAGGGACTAGTAGACTTGACACCGTTCAGAATTCAGTGTATACTCAAAGCAATGAATAGTATTATTACGAAACCGGTATGCTTGTAAATCTCTTTAACAATTCACAATAATGACTTTTTTTACCTTTATTCCTACCTCAGTTCATCTAATTGTATATATATATCGTTACTTTGCATATAAAGCCTTACCTTTTTGATTTTCATTGTGCATTTTCTCTTATTTTTCTGCTTACTTTCCCCTTACATTTCCACGGGTAGTTTCTATTTTGTTTTTTTCAACATATTTCTATTATATGTGTGGTAAGTAGCTTGCTTACCAACCACATGGTCCCGGGTTCAGTCCCACTGTGTGGCATCTTGGGCAAGTGTCTTCTACTATAGCCTCGGGCCGACCAAAGCCTTGTGAGTGGATTTGGTAGACGGAAACTAAAAGAAGCCTGTCGTATATATGTATATATATATATATGTATGTGTGTATGTGTTTGTATGTCTGTGTTTGTCCCCCCCCCCCCCAACATCGCTTGACAACCGATGCTGGTGTGTTTATGTCCCCGTAACTTAGCGGTTCGGCAAAAGAGACCGATAGAATAAGTACAAGGCTTCCAAAGAATAAGTCCTGGGGTTGATTTGCTCGACTAAAGGCGGTGCTCCAGCATGGCCACAGTCAAAAGACTGAAACAAGTAAAAGAGTAAAAGAGTATATATATATATATATATATATATATATATATATATATATAAATAGTTAATGTTTGCTGTTATGTTCAGTTATAAGTGGAACAATTTCGTATTAATCTGAGAGGTTACTCTCTCCTTTTGTAGAGAACAAATTTATTACTTTTGTACAAGAATATTACTGACAGTGACTTTGAAGTTTGGTCTAGTTAGGGCAGTGCAACAAAAGTTTGAAGTCACCCTATATAATATACTCGTTTAGGAATAATATAATATATATATATATATATATATATATATATATATGCCAAATCAGACTGGAGCCTGGTGTTGCCATCCGGTTGCACCAGTCCTCAGTCAAATCGTCCAACCCATGCTAGCATGGGAAGCGGACGTTAAACGATGATGATGATGATGATGATATATATTGCAGATCACTTATGAGGCTCTCAAAAGTGTTACTGGTAACATGGAATCCAGTACAACCTGTTGCATAGTCGGGGTTGTCAGTGACCAAACTGGCACACACACAAGGATATCCTGGTGAGGAGGGTTGCTAGAAACCCAGCAGGATTAAAAACAAAAAGGTCAGTTGAACCTAGTGCAGGCTCAACGGCTATCTAGCAAAAGCATGGGTATGCAGAAATTCCGGAATGGTGTCTGGTATGCTGAAAGACCACAGGGAGTGAGGCCCACTCAGCTTCTGTTGAAGCATGTCTCTAGGAGAAGGTCACTCTGATATAAAACCAGATATACAGGGAATGGCATTGGACATTTTGGGGATCTTTGGTTTGTGCTAGAGATCATGGCACTCCCACATCCCTGAGCCTGCGACTCATATTGGCACCAGACATATTGCTCCAGCTTGTTTCTGGATAATGTCAGTAAAGTGGAGAGGGTTTGTGAGGTGTCGGGCAAGCCTCAGTGGACCTAAAACTCTGCACAAGCATTGCTGCTTTTTTTTCTTCCCTATATATATTTATTTTATTTTCTGTATATATGTATCTTTATTTTTAGTGTATATTTATATATTTATTTCTTTTTAGTATATATTTTTTTTATTCGGAAGTCCTGCGGTGATGGGAAGGTGGTGAAGCATGCAGACCTGACAGGTTGGAAGCATGTAGTCAGCGACCTGCACATAGGTGGCCCATGCTAGATATAATGTCATCTTCTTGCAGCCCAAAACAGCGGTAGGATTCAGTTGCCACATGGGTGTCTGAGCAGCTCCATTTAGAGGGGGCATTGCTCACCCAGATGCCGAGGAGGTGCAAGAAAAAGGTGAACCAAAAATATCCTTAAGAATCCTTAAGAAGATATCCTTAAGTTGCTGGAGGAGCTTCCTGTTCATATTAATGAACATCTAATGACTCTACGATTGCACCTGAAAGGTGGGCAGTTTGCTACTCTAATAAGTGCCTATGCACATACTTTGACTAGTTGTAATGAAGATAAAACCATTTTTTATACCCAGCTGAGAGCCATACTTAGGAAAATCCCCAATTCTGATAAAGTCATTCTACTGGGGGATTTCAATGCCTGGGTTGGAACAGACTGGCAAACATGGAACTCTCTAGGACGTTTTGGAGTAGGGAAAATGAATAGCAATGGTCTCATGCTGCTGGAGCTTTGCGATGACCATGGACTTTACATCACAAGCACTCATTTTATGCACAAAGGAGATCACGCAACAACGTGGATGCATCCAAGGTCCAAAGTCTGGCACTGGCGGGATTATGTCATCATCTGCAAGCACGACATCTATGACATTTGTAATGTTAAGTCCTTTCATGGATTGGAATGGTGGACAGACCAGTCTGGTGCAAGCAAAGTTCTGGATGATGATTAGAGTGAAAGGGAGAAGAGGGCCACTTGTCATCCGAATGTCCACAGGATACATGATGCTGTATTGAAGGAAGAGCTTCAAACTCGCTTGTCCAGCATTGAAAATACTGCATCATGGGAAGATTTTCAAGACCAGGTTCTTCAATGTGCTGCTGAAACACTGGGTGATGCTGATGCCAGACACAGAGACTGGTTTGATGAAAATGATGCTGAAGTTCAGTGAGGATTGGTTATTAAGCGCCATGCCTACAATGTATTGCTACACAGAGGACTTTCAGCTGTGCAGTGAAATCTAGCATCTGCCCCCTATAGCAGTGCAAAATCACTACTGCAGCGATCTCTCAGGAAGATGCAGAACACTTGGTGGGAGGATCTTGCTCGTGATGTTCAGGCTGCTGCTGATGCAAATGACAGCAAGAAGCTTTACCATCTTATGAAGCGAGCTTATGGACCTAAGAGCTCCACATCAGCTCCTTTGCTTTTCAAGGAGTCTTCCACCCTGTTTACTAAGTCAACAGAAATCACAGGTCGCTGGATTGAACACTTCTCTGAACTCCTAAACAAGTCAGTTGTGGATGAAACAATGATTGATACTATGCAACAAAGACCTATCATTGGCTCCTTAGACTCTTCGCCCTCAATAGATGAAGTAATGACATCAATAAGTAAATTGAATCTTGGTAGGGCACCTGGAAAGGATGGAATTTGTGCTGAGGTCTTGCGATTTGGTGGTAATTACATCGCACAGTCCCTTCATGAACTTATTAGTGCAGTCTGGAGGGATGGTGCAATCCCTAAGGACTGGAAGGATGCAATTATTCTTCCTCTATATAAAGGGAAAGGAGCCAGAACAATGTGTGGTAACTACAGAGGCATTGCTCTACTATCAGCTGCTGGCAAGGTTCTGGCAAATATTCTTCTTACTCGTCTGAATGGGTGTCTCGTAAATGATGTCCTATCTGAATCTCAATGTGGCTTCCGATCTGGTAGAGGGACAATGGATATGATTTTCACAGCAAGACAGATGCAGGAGAAGTGATATGAGCAGAATATGGATCTTGTCCAGGTATTCATTGATTTAACAAAGGCCTTTGATACTGTAAATAGGGCCTTACTATGGAAAATACTTGGCAAACTTGGATGTCCGGATCACTTTGTATCTATAATTAAATCATTTCATGATGGGATGGAGGCTTGGGTCAATATTGGTGGTGGCTTGGCAGGACCCATTCTTGTAGAGAATGGTGTCAAGCAGGGTGACATCCTTGCCCCAACTCTCTTTTCTTTGTACTTTGCTGCTGCTTTTACTCATGCTTTTGCTAAGGTTCGCTCTCTGGGAATATATATCGGGTATCGATTTTCTGGCTGCCTCTTTAATTTGTGCTGATTTGCTGCCAATTCAAAAGTCTTTTAGTCTCTTATTCATGACCTCCTTTATGCAGATGACTGTGACTTAGTCATTCATAAAGTGGATGACATGCAAATACTTATGAATCATATTTCTGCTTCTTGCAAGGCATTTGGACTCAGAATTATCCTGAACAAGACTGTTGTAACGTTCCAGACTGCAACAGGAAATCCATATGTGGAACCAACTATCTTGGTTGAAGGAACAATTCTGAAGGTGGGGAGACAAGTTTGTCTGTCTGGGCAGCACACTCAGCTGTTCTTGTTCCCTGGATGCTGAAATATCTTTCAGGCTGCAGAGAGCAACTGATTCCTTCTGGTCTCCTCAGTCTCGTGTCTGGTGCCAGCATGGCATCACAAAGCAAACAAATTACTGCGTAACATGCATGTGTACTGACATCACTCCTCTACTCATGGTGAAACATGAACCCTTTACAAACGTTATGTAATGGTCCTTGAGCGCTTTCATCAGAGATGTCTCACATACACAGTTCCCGAGGACAGCTGATATATGAGTATTGAGGCGATGGTACACAAACACCGATTACATTGGACTGGACCCCTTATGAGAATGAAGGATAGCAGGATCCCTAAGCAGATGCTATATGGGGAACTTGTGAATGGAAGCAGACCCTGGCAGAAACCAAGGCTGCGATTTAAGGACTGTGTCACATCCTCATTAAAGGCCTGTGATATGCAGGAGACTGACTGGGAGAGCAATGCCTGTCATCACAAGAGGAAGCAGGTTAAGGAGGGGATCGACACTTTTGAGAGAGTACATATTCTGCATGAAGAACTTAAGCATGTTGCTGGAAAGTGCACTGCTGGTGTAGTGAATGGGGAAAGTTTGGTTTGCAATGTTTGCAGTCGTGTATGCTTGTTATGAGCAGGGCTCATTAGCCACCAATGGAGCTGCAAATGCAAAATATAAGTTAGTCCTAGAGCGCACAATGTTCTTGAAGGTCAGCAATGGTCTTCCTCAGTCATGAGTGGACAGCCATGATACACACATATATATATCATCATCATCGTTATATAATATATATATAAAATAATTATTATTGACAAAAGCAGTATTAATATGAAAACCAATCTTTATATCCAACTTAATGTAGATGTCATGTTAGAACAGAGAGTACTGCATTATTTACCTCAAGAAGACTTCTCACAGGGCCTTGAGTGTATAAAAGCACACATATTTATATTTTTAACAGATAAAAACAATCTGCTACAATCACCATTACTACCAGATGGCATGATTTCATCCTGCCTGGACTCTTCAGTAGAAGACATCTAGTAGTGACATAACAGCCAAATCTATCAACCATGTATAGAATATCAGTATCTGTGAAGGCACTGATTTTGCAAAGAGCCAGGAAGCTTATGGAAAAAGTAATTAATAGCAACAGAAGCAGTAGTAATACCAAAAGGCAATTATTATATCCAACTAAATGTGGATGTTGTGTTAGAACACCAAATACTGCGTTATTTATTGTGAGAGGATGTCTCATATGGATGCCTGGTGCATAAAAGCACTCATATTTATATTGTTAGCAGACAAGAACCGTCTGCTTGGGTGCTAGGACTGCCACACACTCACACAACAACAAAAACTGTACTTCTAGAATGTCAGCTGTGCCACAAACAGGCCTCTTTTCAATTCCTGTCTACCAAATCCACTGAGAAGGCTTTGGCCAACCCAGGTCTATAACAAAAGACTTGCCCAAGATACCTTGCCATGGAACTGAACCACAAATCATGTGGAACATCAACTTTTTAACCATACTGCCACATCTTCTACAATAATATATATATAATATCATCATCATCATTTCACATCTGTTTTCGATGCTGGCAAGGCCGGAGAGCTGCCCAGGCACCAATTTTCTCTTTTGGTACAGTTTTTATGGCTGGATGCCCTTCCTTTAGAGAATTCCAACCACTTTAGAGAATGCACTGGGTGCTTTTTATGTGACACCATCACAGGTGCTGGTGCCACGTAAAAAGTGGGGTTGTCAAGTTACTTGCAAGACAAAGAATTTTAGTTGAGGGGGGGGAGTGAAACCAAGGGAGAGATTAGAGTATGATAGAGGGACAGGATAGTTGCCTTACTATAGACTAAATATTGTAATTACTATTTCTATGCCAAATAATTTGAACAGAATAAAAATGGTAAATTCTTACCTGTACTGATAGCAGGAATTGCAATTGATGTATAAGACTTTTCTTCAAGAAATAACAAACAATTTTTAACAGCTATTGAAAGGTAAAAAATGTCATGGATTTGTCCAACAGCATGAATGATAGTCTTGCATTTGAGTTTACCAGCTTTAGTTGACACTACTTCTCCAGTTCTCAGTTCAATCCTTCTTTGTTCCATAATTTTATTGGATTCAGCTTGAATTTCAAACCTAGCTGCAAAGATATTTACTTTCTTATGTTCTTGTTTAATACATGTTAATATATTTTAATATATGTAATATATTACATTATATATTAATATAGATAGATATTATTATAAATGTATGTTGTTATATTATATTTATATATTGTATTTTAATTCTATAACACATTACTTGTATACACACACACACACACGTGTGTGTATATATATATGCAACAGTGTGTTAGCGTATTGAGAGAGAAGTTCGTCAGAAGAAGAATTGGATGCAGTCTGCGAGAGAAGAGAACGCTGGTTTGGTCATGTGATGTGGATGGATGCTGACAGCTGCACAAAGAAGTGCCATTCATTCAAAGTGGATGGGACTTGTGGAAGAGGGAGACCCAGGAAAACATAGGACGAAGTACTGAAGGAGAACCTCAGAATGGTGAACCTTGAGGATGAGATGACAAAGGACCGAGATACCTGTGCTGATGAAGACCTGTCCTCCTCAGCAGAAGTGTATCAACTTTATGCTTAGAGAGAATAGAAGTGTTTACCATTTTGAGCCTACTCTTTGACAGAAAGAATAGAAGAAGAGAGAGAAAAGGAGAAACATGCATCAGAGTGTCACTACAAGCTGAAATGACCAGAGGAGGAAGAGGTTGCTAAAGGTATGAGTGGCTCTAGTAACCTAGGGAGACATCTAGGAGAGGTGACTTGAGGTACGAGTGGCAAGGGAGACAACTATGAACCTGGCACGTGTATATGAGCACACGTGTGTGCATATATATTCTATGGATTTGTGAATGTGTAAGAGTATCTATGCATGTGTGTATGTATGTCTATACTTTCGGTTTATGTGTGTGTATAAGGCTATGTGATGTAACTGTGTGTGCAAGTGGGTGTATATAAAGCTATTAAGTGGATGTATACTCTGTGTGTGTTTATGCATGTATGTGTGTACATGTGTATGTATATGAAGCTAATGCACACATACCTTGTGAGTGCGTGTGTCCACCACCATAATTTCCTGTCCATGGTTGGATGTCCTTCTTGTAGCCAATTGCTACATGTTTCTAAATGAGGGAATATTTTCCCATGGTCAGACATGTTTTTCGTGGAAGACTGGAAATGACACAACATCACTTGTGTGATGGTGATGTTCATTTACAACCATCGTGTGCTGTCAAGATCTTGCTACTCCCCCTCCACATATATATACATATATATATTTATATGTATGCAAGGACGATGAGCTTCTTTCAGTTTCTATCAACGAAATCCACTTCCAAGGCTTTGGCCAACCATTGACCTATAACAGAAGACACTTGTCCAAAATGCTATGAGTAGGATTGAACCTGAAACCACATGGTCAGGAAGTAAGCTTCTCAACCACACATGGATCTAAAAAGAAACATTAATTATAAAAAATGGTATGACTAACCTTTCCACACAATGGCTGCTGCAATTCCTCCCATGTGTTCCAGTCTGCCATTTGCAGCATTAACAATAGCATCGGTGTCCAGAGTCGTGATGTCACCTTCCCTCAACACTATTTCACAATTTTTATACTTGAAATTAAGTATTTCTTCTGTTTCACTTCCTAAATCTGAATTTAATGATATTATACTCTCAGATTGATTCTGCATTTCACATAAGAAATTCTTTCCTTCTTCACTTTCCAGAAATTCTTGAAATCCAAACATTTCAAAGTTTACTTCTTGTGATCTGATATCTTTTCTTAAATTTCCTATAAATGTTTCCATTTTCCTAATTTGGTTTTGTGTTCCTTTCAGGTGTAACTTATCATCTTTGAGACACACATTCTTCATTTTATTTTTCTCACTAAAGTCATTGATTTCCTGTTCATTGAACTCTTTAAGAAAGAGGAAATGTTCAAGAGGCATCGATATATAAGATTCATAAGTTAACGATTGCTCAAAGTTATCAATTTTGCTTTTTATATCATTAATTATTGCATCAACAGCAACAATAGAATCTTCTCCAATAAAATGGGAATCTGGAAACTCTTTTTTTAGACTTTCAACAAATGTCAACCACTTTCCATGATTTGGAGTACCCTTAATTTTGTCTACAAAATCCAATGTATTGGCAACAAAACTTTGTTTCATAATTTCTTCCAAATCTGAAAGATGTGTTTTATCACTTGCATAAAGTAATACTGAATCACCATCACCTGGTTCCCAGGAACCAATACATTTCTTGTCTCTCAGTTTCTCACCAAGGTATTCTTTCACTGGTTTTTTATTTATGATCATTCCAGCATTTAAAGGTAAGCACAGTTTAGATTTTACAACTGCCTGGAGTATTTTATTCATATCCTTTTGACAATTAGTTATTTCAGAAGACTGGCCTTCAAAAATAACTTCGTTACCATGAATTCTGACTTTTAGATCTTTAGATTGTCTTTGTGCCTGCTCAAAAAATCTGAGACCAGATAGAATACGTCTTTCATGAATATTTAAATCATACTCACATATCTTTCTAAAATGATCCAAAAGTCTGTTTTTCATTTCAATCACATTTCTTTTATGAAATCCCAAAATATTAGCTTGGCAGTTTGGGTAATCAAAATAAAAATACATCTTATCATCTTGACTGTTAAATATTCTAACAATGTCTTCAAAAATATCGGTTGGAACATCAATAATTTCAACAGTAATGGAATTTAATAAATCTTTCAAAGACTGTTCAATTTTCTCCAAATTTCCTTCAGAATAATTTAATTTCAGTTTATTAAACTTGGAATATTCCCAAAGAACTTCAGCCCATTTCTTTAACTTCTCATTAACTTCAGATCTATGTTCCTTTAAAAAACTCAGATGGAACTTGGAAGGTAGTAAATAGTCATAGACTTGCTGTCTTGAAATGGTATTTTCTTCAGATGGTTCCCGGAATGGTTGAACATTTAACTTCACACCTTCCAGTTGATGTTCTCTTCTACAAACGTCCATCACAACTAAATTATGAAAAAATAAAAAGATAAAATCATTTCGTTGGTGGGGGATTAGGGGTTAGTTAGGGAGTTCAGTGGGTCAAGACACAAAAGTATTTGAAGACAAAGTTATATGTAATTATTATAATACATTAGCAATTAGTAAAATATAATCAACATTTCACTGATACTAAGTAAACACAATCTCTATTAATTATAATAAATACAAGAAACATCAGAGGAATTCTGGTTTCAAATTTTGGCACAAGGCCAGCAATTTCAGGAGAGTGGCAAAGTCAATTACATCGACCCCAGTGCTCAACTGGTACTTATTTTATTGACCATAAACACCACTGGAATTCTGGTTTCAAATTTTGGCACAAGGCCAGCAATTTCAGGAGAGTGGCAAAGTCAATTACATCGACCCCAGTGCTCAACTGGTACTTATTTTATTGACAATAAACATCACTGGAATTTTGGTTTCAAATTTTGGCACAAGGCCAGCAATTTCAGGAGAGTGGCAAAGTCAATTACATCGACCCCAGTGCTCAACTGGTACTTATTTTATTGACCATAAACATCACTGGAATTCTGGTTTCAAATTTTGGCACAAGGCCAGCAATTTCAGGAGAGTGGCAAAGTCAATTACATCGACCCCAGTGCTCAACTGGTACTTATTTTATTGACCATAAACATCACTGGAATTTTGGTTTCAAATTTTGACACAAGGCCAGCAATTTCAGGAGAGTGGCAAAGTCAATTACATCGACTCCAGTGCTCAACTGGTACTTATTTTATTGACCATAAACATCACTGGAATTTTGGTTTCAAATTTTGACACAAGGCCAGCAATTTCAGGAGAGTGGCAAAGTCAATTACATCGACTCCAGTGCTCAATTGGTACTTATTTTATTGACCATAAACATTACCGGAATTCTGGTTTCAAATTTCGGCACAAGACCAGCAATTTCAGGAGAGTGGCAAAGTCAATTACATCGCCCACAGTGCTCAACTGGTACTTATTTTATTGACAACTAGCAGTATAACCCGACCTTGCCCGGGTGTGACTTATTACGCCATCTACAATAAGTCTTGCTAGGTGAAAATCAACTAAAAAAGAAAGCCTTACAACGAAAAATACCTTTTGATGTAAATATGTTCATAATTCAAAAGACGATGAAATTAATAGGGAAAGTCTGAAGGCTGTATTGCATAAAATTATTAAGCATACGTAAATTTCATCCGTCTAATTGGCTATAGAAATGCTTGTGCAAAACAACTTTTTGCGCTGCCCTGATTATGCATAGCAGGGTAATCCCTTTTCGCAGGAGCTAGGATGGCAATTTCTGATGAAGCAATTGCTGGCGATCTGTTGGTACACAAGCAATGTTAAATCTCTGAACGAGGTATTAACAGTAACTGCACGATAAAGTGAAGTATATTTGCCACTTAAATGTGGCTGACCCCAAGGGGTGGATGTTACTGTTGCTTTTAGCCTCAGGAGGACATCTGCTCCAGCTGGCTATCGACACACATCTGTGTCCTGTCTGTATTTGCCAAGGGAAGTTATCTTTCCCATCTTGATCTACGATACGTACGTACTCGAGTTTCAGGGTTATTTCCGTTCTTCAGCGTACGACAATCGCCGACCTTCGATGCAAAAGATAATTCTTGGCAAATATATGTACCTTTTTCCATTGAAATTATTCACTGATATCGAAAAAGTGAAAACAGAATTCTATCAGATTGGGCAGATGTTGATGCACCATTTTGCATTATGTTTAAAGTAGCTTCTGGAATGTGGTGAATTGTTGCAGTCTGTTGCTGTCATTTTAAACCGGTTGCTTTCTTTCCCCAGCAAACTCTCTTCTTTGGAGGCATAATCTATGTATATATTAAACAGAACAACAAAAGTTATAATAGATGGCAGGGTCGGTACTTTTCACATATCTGTAATTTTTCAGATTAACACTCGGACGATTACCCAACCCTAATCCTAAACCTAATCCTAAAAGTAACCCTAATATTAACCCTAACCCTAACACTAAAGCCCTAACTCTGACCCTAAAACCGTAACCGTAACACTAATCCTAACCCTAACCGTAACCGTAACCCTAAACCCCAACCTCTAACCCTGACCCTAAAACCCTAACCCTAACACCCTAGTGAAAATCGTGGTATATTTACAAAACATTGACGAACGTTAGTTATATTTTACTGAATGATTGTGTACTTGCACGTGTATGCGTTTGAGAGGAAGAGGTAGAGAGAGGGGAGAAAGGAATAGAGGTAGTTAAGAGTTTTCTTACGACGGCTTCTACTTCATTAGAAATCTACGGATGCACATACGCACATAATTGAGAAAAATGAAACAATTATGGACGACTTGCTCCGAAATACCACGGAGTGGGGAACACTTCTCAAAAATAACCTGCAGTTGTTTCCTTCAAAATTCCTACATGCTTGAAATGTGCATACATCAAGGTATATTTGTAGAAAATTTCACGAAAAAAATATTCATTTTCCTGGAAGTTAAAAGGAATTTAATTGGAATTTCAAAAAATTGTCTCCTACTCCCTCCCAAAACACTTTTACCGAAAATTTTTGTATATTCGGAATTTACATAATAAATAATATATGCATAGAAAATTTCATAAAAAGATATTCATTTTTCTGAAAGCTATGACCTTCCAAAGTCGGTGGGTACAACTCTGTAGTTATGCCACATTGACGAACGTGAATGATTGTGTTTACTTGCACGTATATGCGTTTGAGAGAGCGAGAGAGGAAGAGAGGAAGAGGGGGAGATAGAGAACGGGAGCAATGTGTATGTTGTTGTCACAGATTACGTATGTGTGGTTGTGTGTTTTTACGTATCAATGTTATGAAAAATAAGTAAAGAATACTGAGAAGAAAGTTTAATCTATGACGTTGTATGTATCACTTTCTCTCTCTGTTGAGCGCGTGTGTAAGAACGCTGTGCCAGGCAGAAGGGAAGAAATATAAAAGTTGCTAGAAACAACAGCCAAATCTCCCTTAAATCACACAAAGTAAACGGAATTTTAAAAATCTAATTACTGCACTGGAAAGTTCACATCGAGAAAATTCCATTGATGTAAAAATTTTTACGAAAAAGTGGAAAATGTGGATTTCTATAAACTTTTAAAAAGGCTTCACACAGACACACAACATCAGCTTTATATATTAAGATAAACATCACTGGAATTTTGGTTTCAAATTTTGACACAAGGCCAACAATTTCAGGAGAGTGGCAAAGTCAATTACATCGACCCCAGTGCTCAAATGGTACTTATTTTATTGACCATAAACATCATTATCATCAGGCTAAACAGAATAGATACCATGGTACTGTAGGCTGTGGATAGCAAGCCTCCGGGGGTTCCAACAAAACCTGAATTAAAAGAATGATAATAACTGCTTCTGATAAGTAGACTAGATAAAGAGAGAAGAAACAGAATTACTTACCAAATGCCTCTTTAAAACTTACAATGTAAGTATCTTTGGTCTCTTGTCGTATTGAAGAAATATCTCCACCAGAACTTCTTTCTCTGTCTCCAAAATAGCTTTCAAGACTCTCAGAGCTGACATTTGAAGAAACTGTTTTCACTTGAACACTCTTTATTTCCTCAATTCTATCCACTTTCAGTGGATTTCCTTTCAAGGGTTTTTTTTGGCACATCTTCTGAACGTACTCAAAATCTGCAATGAATACAGGGAATGGAAATAAATGAAATTTTGGTAAAAGAATCAAATTGAAGTCAATTTACTGACATTTTAGCACATTTTACATTTAAATGATTTTGAGAATTCTACAAATTTGGAGATTTCAGCATTAAAATGCAGTTCCAATAATTTAATAACTCCATATAGGCACAGGTGTGGCTGTGTGGTAAGAAGGTTGCTTCCCAGCCATATGGTTTTCAGTTCAATCCCACTGTGTAGCACTTTGAACAAATGTATTCCACTATAGCCTTAGGTTGAACAAAGCCTTATGAGTAGATTTGGTAGACAAAGACTGAAAGAAGCCATCTGTCTGTATGTTACTGTCTCCATGCCTTGGCATCACATGCTTGTTGTAAACGAGTGTCCCTGTCATACAAGCAGTGTCCTTCATTTCCAGTCTTCCTTAAAACATGTCTGGTCACTGGGAAACATTACCTTACTTGGAAATAGGTGAGGGTTGGCAACAAGAAGGGCATCCAGCTGTAGAAAATCCAACTCATCAAATTTTGTCCAACCCATGCAAGCATGGAAAAGCAGACGTTAAAACGGTGATGATGATCATGATGATGGTGCTGATGATTAACTAATCCTTTAGTTAATGTTTACTGATCCTTAAACGTAAAAGGTATTTCTATTTAGGGATAAATAAAGTGTAAAATATAAGAAACAAAACTTGATTGAGCAGATTTATGATGAAAGACGATCCAGCCTCGACCATTCCAATATCTAGAATGGTAGCTCCCGTTTTGAAGAATGCAGGGTGTAATGGGAGGGATACTTTCCTGCTATTTCTGTCAGCCTGAGCAACTGTGTAAAGGTCTTCAGATCATTAAAATGTGTGTATTTTAAGGTAGAGATGGAAATTTCAACATTTCTCGTTGGGGCTCATTCTTGTATTCTAGAATATTGTACTTTGGTTAAAGACATTACAACATCAGAGACAAGATAGTGATGAAGTTATTTAGACAAAAAAAAAATTATTTCACTAAAAATACATAGAACTATCCAATTATTTCTAAAGATAAACCTTGATTTCAAATTCTGACACAAAGCCAGCAATTTGGAAGGAAAGGTTAGTTGATTGCGTCATCCCGAGTATTCAACTGGTATTTATTTCTTGAACCCTGAAAGGGTGAAAGGCTAGTAGGACAAGGAAGGAGAAGGAATATGGGAGAGAGTCAAGAGAGAAAGAGAGAGGGGGCCTGTCCACAAGCAAGTAACTGGGGTATTAGTAGTAGTGGGGATAGACAGGGTCTGCTTTGGCATGTTTTTTTACATTTGGATGCCATTCCTAATGCCAACCATTTCACAGAGAGGGCTAGGGGCAGTTTAAGTGAGGTAAGGTCTCCTTTCATATGGTTTTTATAGTAGGATGCCCTTCCTAATGCCAACCATTTTACAGAGTGGACTGGATGTTTTATACATGGCACCAGCTCCAGCAAGGTCACCAAGTAACTTGCAAAACAAGGATCTTTTGAGAGGAAGGGCAGTGGTATTGAAGGAGGTGGCTTTGTGATGTGATGTGATGTGTAGACAAAGTATGACAGAACGATGGAGACAGGTGCCTTGCTGTAGTGGAGTCTTGTATCCTTGTATGTTGGATAAATGATTTAACGAAGGACAGAAGAAAGAAATATGAGGTTAAACACTCCCTGCCAAACAGCTCACAGTCAACTGCTTGCCAATCATTCAACGGCTGACACTCGGACAATTCTTCAATTTAGAGCAATGTGCTGATCCACTTTCATTCATTTGGGTGGGGGGGGGGGAAGCATTCCCCAACATGGTGATACAGGGTTACCCTCGTCAGAGGGAAGGAGCAAGAGAAAGAGAGAGAGAGAGAGAGAGGAGACCATGGTGGCAATGTAGCAGGGTATACTCTTAAAGTATGAGGATGGGAATGTAAATGGGTTAGTATTGGATTTGCCAGGGTGCATGAATAGGGAGTCCATGTGAATGCCAGCAGGAGTGGAAGGACAGGATCGGGCTGCAGGAGAAGAGACGGAGAGATAAGTATAGTGCATGAAGAAGAGGAGCAGAAATGTAGCTTTGGTCGATTGAGGCAGGGTGTATGAACGATTTAATGTGACATAGGGGTGGAAGACACAGCACTCTGAGAACTCAGTTTCACTGAGGTGGAGAGGTCTTCCCAAGAACCTTCTATTACCAGACATCTGAATCCATTGTCTTCTTGAGATTGGCTCTCTCTTCCACAGTTGCCATCCCCTTTAAGCAATCAACACTTCTAGATACAGCTATTTTCATTCATACGCATCACATTTCCAAACCAATGCAGTCTTCTCTCTTGCATGCAACGATTGATTCCTCTTATGAAGTGTAGAACCAGGTCAGAGATATTCTGACCATAAACACACCCAAGCGTCCTTCCTTGTTTAAGATGTTAGGTGTTACATGAAGAAGATTTAACTGCCTTTTCTAGCAAATCACGTCATCATTTAGAGGCCCCTTTGTTTACTCTATAGCTGAGAGGATTATGAGGTTCCCTGTACAATTAACTGGTTCCTGTATTTTTACAGATTCAATACGTAAGAATATTCTAGCATTCCACATCTGCACTTCTCATTCTAGTACATACACACACATATATATGCATATAAGAAAAGTGTGTGTGTGTGTGTGTGTGTGTGTGTGTGTGTGTTCATAATTTTCTTGGCATTCCCTGGTGGTCGTCAATGAGAGACACAAAGAAACAAGCAGTGTCCTTTGTTTCCTATCTTCTACAGAAACACGTTTGGTATTGGAGGAATATTATCTTGCTTCGAAGCAGGTGAAGGTTGGTGACAGGAGAGGCACCCAGCCGTAGAAAATGCTGCCTCAATGGATTCCATCTGATCTCTGCAAGCAAAGGAAAAGGGGATGCAAAAATGATGATGATGATGAAGACAATGATGATGATGATGATGAGGATGATGAAAACGCTGATGCTGCTGCTGATGATGATGGGTAAAAGTTTTATTGTTTTATTTCTGTAAATTTTCACAAGTCTTATTTTTTAAAATTCAAGTCTCAAAGAGAAAATTTTACAGAACTATGATTAAAGAATAAATAAATACCTTTCTCCGCCATGATTTCAACAGGTATTTTTGCTCTGCAACTGAAAAGAAAATAATTAGGAAGAAACATCGTTAAGGCATTGAATGCATCATTTGTACTCAAAGTAGGTTTTCTTTCCCTCTTTCTCATATTCTTTCTCTTTCTCAAACATAATTACAATTAAGGGAGAGACGAAAATCCTTCCCCTACTTATTTCAAACAACATCCTAACACCTCCAATATCCACCTGCATCCAATTCTTCAAGTAGTTCACTCACATCAGTGCAAGTGAAGAATACTGCTTACAACTTGTCTCCAACCATAATGTCTACAGAATCACTTGTGGATTCAGATTCCTCACTCAAATCCAATGCTTATCTATTCACCTTGCTTTGAATCGATGCCGTTATCTCATAGCTTAAACATTTTGATAATGGGATTATTTTGAGATGCTCTCTGTTTCTTTCAATTAATATTAAATATAACAAAGAATTTAATAAAATAACTTTGTTATCATTAAGCTAGTGTTAGGAACATGAATTGTGGAAGATTTTAATTCAAAACTTATGAAAACAAGACATTTGTACGACAGAGCCAGAACCGGTTTCAGCCAGGTTGGTATTGTAAGGGTTTTAAACATTTTGATAATGGGATTATTTTTTAGCATGACATTGTAGGGGAGGTGTTACAAAGGCTGGATCTTGCTAGTTCAACTATAAAACAAGTTACAGAATATAATCTAACTGATAGAACTGAACCTGTTGCACCCTGTGAACCAAAAATTAATCTAAAAGACCATAAGAAAAACTTTCACGTAAATCCTACTGTTAGACTCATTTGCCCAACGAGATCTGATATTGGTAGATTAAGTAAGCTTATTTTAGATAATATTATACCGTTCATTATTCCTAACCTTACTCTTAAATTATGGATTAATACTGATGAAGCTCTTAATTGGTTTAACTCTATTGACAACAATAATAATTTTTCCTTTATCCAATTCGATATCAACAATTACTATTCTAGCATTTCTCCTATACTCCTTAACAAAGCTCTCATATTTGCTAAAAATAGATCCCTAATTACTAGAGAAAAAATTGACGTAATACTTTTAGCTAGAAAAACCATCATCGAATTCGAAGATAAGCTCTGGACCAGATCTGACACCCCTGATAACTTTGATATCCCAATGGGATCGAGTGATTCGGCTGAAATAACAAATTTGGTTGGAGCATATCTTCTATATTGCCTAAATAGGGAAATTCCTGAACTCCAAGGAGGCCTTTATAGGGATGATGCATTATTTATCATACCCACCAACAACAAATCAACCATAGAGAGAATGAGAAAGAATATTAGAAAATTCTTTAAAAACTTTAACCTTAGCATTACTTTTGAATATGGCACTAAAATCGTTACTCCTGCACCTTTAAATATTTCAAAAAGTAAATATTTTTTAAAACGTAAATCTTGTTAAATTTTTTAATTTAGTTTCTCTCATTTCCCTGACTAATAACTATTTTATTTGAGTTATGACTTTTAATATATACTTAGAATACATTTTAACCTTCTCCAACCCACTGATAGTAGTCCTACATCTTCTCTAAGTTATTCTGAGTCTCTTCTTTCTATCACTTTTTTGAAAATCTTAGCTTCATTTCTCTTAATTTAGTCCTGGTTTTCTATCTCTATTCCTCTCCCTTTTTCCCTCTTCTCTCTTCCCTCCTTTCTTACTGTTTGGATTTTGGCCATTAATATTATAGTTTTACTCATAAATAATACCACCCCACATTAATTTATATCTTATTTTAACTGGATATGTTTATCTTGTTCTAATTATTATTGTTCCCTATAGTTTTGAAATTAGTAATTCAGTGCTTCATTGTATTATTCTATTTATACTGTAGAATAGATATATTTCTTAATATATTTCTTAATTAAGGTCAATACCTTGACCTTAATTCCCATACCTTAAATTTTTTCCAAATTTTTACCACTCCTTAGAGTATTGTCCTTCCATTTCCTTGTTTTTTTTTTCTTTCCCTCATGCTTGATTTACCCCTAACCTGCTGTCCACCACTACTTAACCTACCTTCCTCTAAATTTGAAATTACTACTATCCCTCCTATTAGATTTTAAATTCTTGTTTGATTCACTTGTCTGTGAAACAGCAGCATAGTCGAGATGTGTTTTCTTCTCTTACTCTTGTTTTTTGCAAACATCTTCAAAATGACTTTCTAAAATGAAATTCCATTATGCAGCTGAGGAGTACATTTTCATTGTATTTTCTGTAGTGTTCTCACTACATGAATAAATGGAGCTTGTACGAAACGTACGTACTGCTATAACTTATTGAATTTTTGTTGCTTAACTTCAAATTTTATTCACCAAATCTCTTGATTTTGTTTTTGGTTTTTATCCTACCAAATTCTGGTGCCTCAAACATTTTACGTACCACATTTAATCTTTTGATGAAATCTATATTATTATTATTATAATATATATATATATATATATATATATATATATATATTAGATTTAGATTTAAAATTGAATATGGTACTTATGTTAAGGCACCAGAATATAGCATGGTATTATCCAAAACCATTCTAAGAGCAAGGTGATAAAAAAATCAAAATAAGCAACACGGATTTTAAAGATGATTGCAGTACGCACGTTTCATGCTACTCCATTTATTTAAGTAATGCGAGCATTACATTAAATGCAATATGTAGAGCAATCTTCAGCTGCACAAAAATGTAGAAAAATTACAGTAGAATAGACATTTTATAATTGTGGCAACATTTAAAATCCAAGTGGGAAGAAGAATACATAAAAATCCATTTTGACATAGCCAAGGCTATCAGGCTAGTAATTAGTTTTAGGTAGAATTCTAACTGTCTCTGATTTTATTGTCTCTTATCTAGTGGTTATAGTATAAGGAACAATCCCTTCTAAGGAAAGGGAAGGTGTAAGCATTATACATGGATATAGTTATAAAGGTTTCTCTGGTCAGAGTGGCAACACTATTTTAGGTTGGGTTTGTTACTGCTATCATAATGTTTGAGAATTGAACCATATTGTATTTATTATGTAGATCCCGAATATACAAAAATTTCCGGTGAAAGTCTTTTGGAATGAGGGTGGGGGACAATTTTCGGAAATTCCAACAGAGTCCACTTAAATTCTTCTTAACTTCCATGAAAATTAATATTTTTTCGTGAAATTTTCTACAAATATACCTTGATGTATGTACATTTCGAGCATGTAGGAATTTTGAAGGAAACAACTGCAGGTTATTTTTGAGAAGTGTTCCCCACTCGGTGGTGTTTCGGAGCAAGTCGTCCATAATTGTTTCATTTTTCTCCATTATGTGCGTATGTGCATCCGTAGATTTGCAATGAAGTAATACGCTGCTTCTGTTCTCTTCTACTTCTCTACTAGAAACGTT
The DNA here is from genome assembly GCF_046866305.1 of Octopus bimaculoides. Lineage (NCBI taxonomy): Eukaryota > Metazoa > Mollusca > Cephalopoda > Octopoda > Octopodidae > Octopus > Octopus bimaculoides. The sequence continues at coordinate 75,056 of NW_028315358.1, forward strand.
TACTTTGGAATTTACTTCTATTGAGAAAAAAAAAAAATCGTGTGCATGTTATTTTTTACGTAAGTTTTCTTATGACGGCTTCTCTTCACTGTCTAGAAATCTACGGATGCACATACGCACATAATAGAGAAAAATGAAACAATTATGGACAACTTGCTCCGAAACACCACCGAGTGGGGAACACTCCTCAAAAATAACCTGCAGTTGTTTCCTTCAAAATTCCTACATGCTCGAAATGTACATACATCAAGGTATATTTGTAGAAAATTTCACGAAAAAATATTAATTTTCCTGGAAGTTAGGAGGAATTTAAGTGGACTCTGTTGGAATTTCCGAAAATTGTCCCCCACCCCCATTCCAAAACACTTTCACCGAAAATTTTTGTATATTCGGAATCTACATAATAAATAATATATGCATAGAAAATTTCATTAAAAAATATTCATTTTTCTGAAAGTTATGACCTTCCAAAGTCTGGTGGGTAGAACTCTGCAGTTATGCCAAAAGGATTATACTTTCCTCAAAGTTACAAGGGTAGAAATTGGACCTTGTAAATGTTGTGAATTTTCCGAAGTCCTCCCCCACCCCAGTTGCTTCCCATGCATTTTCTGAGGGTTTTTTTTTTTTTTTTTGTATATTCGGAATCTCCGTCATCGAAAACAGGAATCCAGTGAAAGAAAAAAGTCGGAAAGGTCGGTTTCAGGGGCAGTGACTGTGTGCCGGGCCCAGCAAATTAGCCATAGCCATTTCTCTGAAAGTTACTGGGAAACAAAGCTTTGGTGGGGGGGTCACACTTTTGTGGGCCAATACAAAGGACGAGGACGAGAGATTGAGAGGTGGGTGAGAGAGAGACGGGGAGGAAAGAAAGAAGGAAAGAAACAAAGAGAGAAAGGAAGAAAGAGGGGAAGAAAGGAAGAGAAAAGAAAGATAGGAGGAAAGAAAGAAAGAAGGGAAGAAAGAGGGAAAGAAAGAAGAAAGAAAGAAAGAAAGAAAGAAAACATCTAAACAAAAACTCAAGTGTCATGTTACGGCCTTTTAACGCCCCACCCAAGAAATCAAAATGAAAACAATGAAATTAAGACAGAAAATGAATTGTTGTAAAAAGAAGATGACGTAACATGTAAATATATTTCCGTGATCAACAAACATTACAGAGTAACCTTTTACTAAAGCGGCTTCAATTAACAGAAAACCTATTTCAGAAATCTTGGATAAATAATTCCCATGTTTTCGATGATAACAAATTATTCCGATTTCGCTAAAAACCACACAGCATTTCAAATTTTTAATTTGTTCCTCCCGCTCCGCTTTTATCAATGTATACAGGTATTGTGTATATGTATGAAATGTATAGTATATCTGTATGTATGTATGGTGTATTACATTGATTAATAAAGAACCGAAAAAAAAGTCTGTTTATTCAGAGATTCTTTCAAACCAAATCCAAACAAGTTTCCACATATTCCTTCGGTTGCTTCTCACTACATTTCCTGTTTCAAACCTAGCCCGGATTTGCTATATTTTCATTCTACTGGGGCAGTCATTTGCCAGACAACCCCATCGTCTTAAATATTCTTTTCTACTCTAGGCACAAGGCCGAAATTTCGGGGGAGGCGGCTAGTCGATTAGATCAACCCCAGGATGCAACTGGTACTTGTTTTATCGACCCCGAAAGGATGAAAGGCAAAGTCGACTTTGGCGGAATTTGAACTCAGAAAGTAAAGATAGACGAAATAATTGTAAGTATTTCACCAGGAATGTTAATGTTTCTGATGTGTTAGTATCCCTGATAATGAAACAATTGTCTTCTTCTAGGGTGTGGCCTATATGAGGAGATTTGGCTACCATTTCTAGCTTGACGTACGTTAAAACTGTTAACATAATTTTATGGAATCCAGGTAACAGAAAATTAACAGATAAACTATGGGGGTTTTGTCTGGAGGGGGGATTATCTGTGAGGGTTTTGTCCTAGATGGAGACATAAATCATTTGTGACTTTATTGCAGGTCACCATTTTATGACCAGGAAATCATGGCATGCCTACACAAGTGCCCCTCCATCGATTTTGTTTCTTCGTAACTTTCAGGAATGTTGATGTTCTTGAATGAAATTTACTAGAAATACCTTTAAGAGGCAAAATATCGATGGCTTTACAGACATACGTAATGACACACATCACATATACCTACAGAACTTGGAAATATGCACGCACTCATACACACACATTGTGAAAATGAAGAAGAAACAAATCCGCGTAGTTATAATGTAATGGAAAGTATTGAAAGCGATTTTGTAAAGTATTTGTAAAGCAATGGAGAGACAGGATTAAAGAAATTCAATTGGGAAGATGTAAAACGAAAACTTACCTCGTAACAGCCCTGAACAAAACTGAAACTTGAATCTTTATTTGATGGTTTTTAAGCTGTTCATTGGTTTAACAATAATCTTGTATGACATCAGTGTTTTTTCCGAGAGAAACACTTCTCCCTCTGACCTCTTTTATACAATTTACTTGTACGAAAACTTTGTGATGAAACTTTATTATTATTTACAAGACAACATGAAGAAAACTTTTCAAAAGAAGAAAAACCTGAAATAGTTTTAATCGGAAATGAAGGTGAATGTAGATAGAATTTATTTGGTTGGCATGTTTTTTTTTTCCACAAACCTTCAGAGTGTGTGTACACATACACGCACGCATGCATGTATGCATGCACACTCACTCACTCACACACACACACACACACACATACATGCATATATATACATTGGTAGCAGATAGCATTTTCCCACAAGTCCCCTGCCTGTTATTCTCTCCTGTTACACTAGGAAATTTAGATCTTTTCGAAGCATCCATGGGTCAAACACGTGATACAGAGGAGAAATCCTTTGTATAGTTTCACATAATTTAGTTAGGAATAATATATATATATATATATATATATATATATATATATATATATATATATATATATATATATATATATATATATATATATATATATATATATGCTCAACCAAATCGGTTTTCCTTCTCTTTGGTCAGTGGATGCTCACCCAAAGGGCGTCTAACTTTCTAATTTCAAGGTGCGACAACACAAACCTTACTCTTTCTATCTACCCTTATTCTATTAGCCTGTCCTTCTCTAGTAGTCACTCACAGATGAAGATAACTACCATACACGATGGACCATAACGGTTAATGACCAGTGTATACAAACAATCCTACATTGTAACCAGAGTAATAATCATATAGATAAAATAGCCATCCAAACAAACAATTAATGTTGTTCTTCTTCACTCATTTATTTGACTCATATCATTACAAAACCTGACTGTTGTAATTGGTGAGTTCACACACACATACGCACATACATACAAATACACACATACATACCATACATACATAACATACAGACATGCACACACACACACATACATACACACACATACATATACACATGCATACACACTCATATATACATGCATACATATGTATGTATGTCATTGCTCAGTTTTATTTCAAGATTTCTTGCCAATAGAGAAAGAGCTGGTTTCTAACCTAGATCCAAGTTTCCTTCATTGCAATTACAACATCAACAATGTATTTTGTTTGTATGTATGTATGTATGTATGCATGCATGAATAAGTATGTATGTATGAGTGTGTATGCATGTGTATGTATGTATGCATGTATGTATGTGTATGCGTGTGTATGTATGTATGTAAGTATGTGTGTATGTATGTATGTATGTATGTATGTATGTGTATGCAAGTATATTTGTATGTATGTAAGTTTTGTTCACGTTCCTCTTCAGCAAGTTCAAACCAGTTGCTAATGAAGCGACAAGACTCTCAGATGGTAAATCACTGGAATGTGTTACAAATCTTCACTATGCCATTCAGAGATCAGATTTTGGAGTTCTCTTTTGATCTTTCTTCGAAAAAGCCTAGCATTTCTAGGTGTTTGTGTAAGTTTGTAAGCACATAGCCTAATGCACCTATGATGATAGGTACAAACGAGAACTTGTAGTCATGGTAGAAGCAGTAAAGAAATTGTTTTCCAAAGTCCTACAGCATGATGATCAGACTTGAAGTGTATCGGATTGCCAGACAGTGTGTCAGAGGAAAGCAGGATATTGTGGGAAAGAACTGTGAGTGGATGGATAATGGTATGCTTGCACTCAAAGACGTGGGCAAGAAAGAAGGATGGAAAAGTTACTATGCCAAACTGTTGAATGTAGAGAACGAATGGGATAAAGGGAGTCTCCCTCATGTGATCCCAACAGATGGACCGGCTATCCTAGTGGACAGCGATATGGTAGAGACGGCAATTAAAAACATGAAAACATGGGAAAGCCCCAGGTTCACCCAGAATCACAGCAGAGATGCTCAAAATATCCGGTAAGGCAGGTTATGGGCTTGTCACCCACATAGTTAATTAGGTCGTTAAGGAAGGTGTAATACCCAGTGACTGGCATAGCAGCATAATCGTAAGCTGCTACAAGGATAGATAGAAGTAATTACAGAGGCATCAACTCCTGGGCCAGGTGAGGAAAATTACATAGAGAGTTGTGGCACAGAATTTGGCTAGACCAAATGCAGTTCAGCTTTATCCAATGAAGAACCACTTCTGATGCTATTTTCATAATCAGGCAATTGCAAGAGAAGTACTTAGCTAAGAATAAAACATTATAATTGGTATTTGTTAATCTAGAGGAATCTTTTGATAGAGTGCCCCGCTGTGTGACATGGCGGGCTCTGAGGAGGATAGGGATAGACAAGTGACTGGTGAAAGCTGTACAGGCCATATACAAAGACGCTGTCAGTAAGGTAGAGTTAACCACAAGTACAGGGAAGAATTAGGTGTATAGGTAGGAGTTCATCAAGGCTCAGTCCTTAGTTCCCTCCTTTTCATTATTGTCCTCCAGGTCACCTAGGTAGGTAGACCTGTACAATATGTAGTAAAAATGTATGGAGGAAACTCTCTATGGTGTATCCAGTGAAAGCTATGGTCACACAAGGGGTGCAGTAGGTTAATTGGAAGGTTTTCGTATATGGAAGATGCACAGGGTCCATCAAAACATTAGAGACCTGGAAAACTGAGATTCTCAAATGCCCTGGTGGCACATTAGGGGTAGTAGATGATTTCTGAGACCTAGGGGACCAAATTAATAATAGGGGAAGATGCACACAAAGTGCAATAGCTAGAATAAGAATAGGATGGGAGAAATTCAGAGAGCTGTTACTTTTGCTGGTTACGAAAGGTTTCAAAGAAAGATTGTATGATGCATGTCTACAGACAACAATTCTACATGGTAATGAAATGTGGGCCCTGAATGAAGAGGTTAGAGAGGAATGAGGCTAGTATGCTCTGTCAGGTGTGTAATGTAAGCGTACATTTTCTACAGAATGCCAGTGTTCTGAGAGAGAAGTTAGGCATAAGAGGAATTGTTTGCTGTGTGTAACATGGAAGACTGTGCTGGTTAGGTCATGTGGTGTGGGTTGATGCCGACAGCACCATAGAGAAGTGCATTTCTCTCAGAGAGGATGGAACACGTGGAGGACCCAGGAAGATATGGAATGAAGTGCTGAACAATCTCAGGATGCTGAACCTTTCAGGTGAGATGACGAATGACTGAGATACCTGGCACCTGGCCTTAGTCAAAAGACTACTACCTTGTAACAGAAGTTTTAGGACCAATCCTTCTGCGGCAATTGCAGGGGTACTATGTGAAAGCGCTCACATGGTACCACTTAAAAGTGCCCATGTCATGATATGTAAAAGTGCCCATTCGACAATACGTAAAAGCACCAGTCCAATGCCATGTAAAGCGTCCATGCATTGTCACGTAAAGCGTTTGTATGGTGTTACTTAAAAGCACCATTGTGGTGTCACCTAAAAGAGCCCGTGTGGTGTCAGGTAAAAGCTTCCATGTGGGGCCAGAGGTAAAAGCATTCAGCAGATTCTGCAAAGTGTTAGGAAGGACATCCAGTCATAGAAACCAAGTCAAATCAGACTGGAGCCTGGTGCAGCTCACTCCCCTGCTTGCGAGCTCTGGTCACACTCCAATGATTGCCAACATGTACAACTGACGTTAAAGGATGTTGATTCAATACTTAGAAAACCAACCCCAATACCAATCCACTGACCTCTTTAGAGAGCTTTGCCACAAAATAGGCCAACAGTAGCAGCAAGACATGCAGGCAAGATCATTCAATCCCATTTCTCAGATTACAAAATGTTGTCAACACAAGGACAACAACAGCCGAGTCATCATGACTATAGAAAGCAGTGAATACAAGGACAAAAATACCAACAGCAGCAACAAGCATAGAAAGAGGAACAGCAATGACAATAGAGAGATCATGGCTAGAGGAGAAAAGGAGGACAGTGAAAATTATAAGAAAGACAACAGGAGCTGTCGGAATCCAGTCACCTCCTTTACACACACCAACAATAGAGAGATCATGGCTAGAGGAGAAAACGAGGACAGTGAAAATTATAAGAAAGACAACAGGAGCTGTCGGAATCCAGTCACCTCCTTTACACACACCAACAATTTCCTTTTCTGCCTACCTCTCTCTCAGAACACTAGCACTCTCTCAAATAAGTACACTAACATTACACATCCAGTGGAGCATACTAACCTCATTCTTTTCTAACCTTCACATGTCCTCTGCATTCAGGGATCACGTCTCACTACCGTGTGGAGTAATTATCTCTCTCTAAGGCACACAAGTGCTAGGGACATAAAGAAGCACCCAGTAAAGCAGATATTGAAGTGCAATGCAGTCCTTGCAGCAGTTGGATCCTATCAAACTGTCAAACACATAGCAGCCTGGAGAAAGGACGCAAAATAACGACGATGACAAGAAGATCATGGTGATATATAACCAAGGAAGTTAGAAGCTGATGCAGAACCACACAGCTCTGATTGCACTGCTATCCAGGGCAGAAACAACTGTAAGCCAATGAAGTTTATTTAGTAATTAGTCTTCCTTTTATATATATATATATATATATATATATATATATATATATATATATATATATATATATATAAAATTAAGTGGGGAATGGAGAAACAAACACAAGAAGAAGCAAGTCAATTGGGCTAGTTAGCCATTGATTTGATTATGTGGAGATTGTATAATGATTCATTATTTACGATCGTTTCGATGTGCCAATTTGATTCGCAGATCTCTTCAGAATTTTGAGAAGTATGTTAAAGTTCATGGTGTGAGAGATGCAGGAATAACAGTTAGTGGATATAGTATTGCATATAGTGGTATAAGAATAGAGTTAGGTAAAGTTAGTCTTGCATTTTAGCTGAAGTTGTGTTAGTAGTCTTTCTGCGAAGGAGAGGTAGGGTGGGTGCTGTTCAAGCTCGTAGTTCCAATTTTGGTCAAACGCATTCCGCACGTGTTTATTTTTAAAATTCAAGCGTGTCTTTGTTTTTTAGCACTATCGGTGTTAGTAAAGGGGAGTAACTCTAAGTTTTGGTGAAGAGGGAGCTAACTCTGACCTTATTAATATTTAATTATACTTAGAAAAGGAAAATTCTTTTTTATAAATTCAACTATACTTACAAAATGAAAATTTTGTAGTGTGTAGACAAATTTGGTTATTTTTGTATCGCTTGTTTAAAAGATGTTTTGTAGTCGTTAGGATTTTCAGGCGTTCAGTTAGACAGAGGTCACAACGTTTGTTAGTTGGGTTATAAAAATTTGTTGCTTTTAGTATATGCCATTTTAGTTTGTATTCTATCTTATTGTCCTTATTGTCCTGATGAATTTGGCTTTTCTCTATTTTTAAAGCTAGATTGGTGTTCGTTGTATCTGAGGCATATTTGGTTTTTCGTGGCGCCAATATAAGATCTACTGTGGCCGTAAGTGTGTACGGCGCATTGGTAAACTTCATTTTCGGTCTTACATCTATTGGAGAAATTGCATTTATTCCTATCTCTACAGCTACATAAATTATAAGGGGTGTCTATGTCTGTGTGTTGTTGTGTGGCTCTATTGTTTTTTTTTCGTGTGTCTCTGCTAACAAGGGGTGTTGGATTAGGGTTGGGGTTTGTTCTATTAGTTGGACGGTTGTTAGTTTGGTTGTTCGTGGTCTTTCTAGCTGTATAGAATGCGTCTAATTTTTTATTATTAATAGATGCTAAGATGGTAGCAAAGTTACACGTCAGGCTGTGGCCTATTCTGATTTTGTTCTTAAATATTGCTGCGTATTTATTATTTATATTTAGTTGTTTATCTTTTATGTTCATTAATGACGAACTATGTTAGATTTGAGGTTCATGGTGTAGGGGATAATTAGCCAGATCGTATCCCTATTGTTCTTATTGTTATTACGGCTATGTCTGGTATAGAACCTGCCATCATAGCTGGGAAGGCTAGTGAATTTGTCTTTATGGCTATCTAATTTATTTCTATAGTTAGGTTTATTTTTAATATGTGTCTTATCGGTGTTAGCTGTGTTAGTATTGTTTGGTTTTTGTGGGCCCGGGGTATGGTTTATTTTAGTCCGCTGGGTCTCGCTGTTATTAATAATAAACTTATCTTTGTATGGCTTAACATTGATTATGTTCTGCTTGTTATTGTATTTCTGCTTCGTCATGTTATTAGTCTTATTAATCCTAGTAGTATTGTTGGTATTGGTATTTATGCTGTTGTTGGTATTTTTGGTGTTATATATATATATATATATATATATATATATATATATATATATATATATATATAAAGTGTAGTATATTGCCACTTAAGTGTGGCTGACCCCTAGGGGTGGATGTTACTGTTGCTTTTAGCCCCAGGAGGACATCTCCTCCAGCTGGCTTATCGACACACGACTGTGTCCTGTTTGCCAAGGGAAGTTATCCCTCTCACCACGATCTGCAGCACGAACGGATCCGGATTTCAGGGTTATTTCCCTTCGTCGGCGTTCGATAGCTGCTGACGTGAGAGGGATAACTTCCCTTGGCAAACAGGACACAGTCGTGTGTCGATAAGCCAGCTGGAGGAGATGTCCTCCTGGGGCTAAAAGCAACAGTAACATCCACCCCTAGGGGTCAGCCACACTTAAGTGGCAATATACTACACTTTATCGTGCAGTTACTGTTAATACTTCATTTAGAGAATTAACATTGCTTGTTTTCACCTTTTCGATATCAGTGAAGAATTTCACTGGAAAAGTAGATATAAGATTGCCAGGTTTTTGTCTCTCTCACCAAGGTCAGCAGCTATCGAACGCCGACGAAGGGAAATAACCCTGAAATCCGGATCCGTTCGTGCTGCAGATCGTGGTGAGAGGGATAACTTCCCTTGGCAAACAGGACACAGTCGTGTGTCGATAAGCCAGCTGGAGGAGATGTCCTCCTGGGGCTAAAAGCAACAGTAACATCCACCCCTAGGGGTCAGCCACACTTAAGTGGCAATATACTACACTTTATCGTGCAGTTACTGTTAATACTTCATTTAGAGAATTAACATTGCTTATATATATATATATATATATATGTGTGTGTGTGTGTGTGTGTGTGTGTGTGTGTGTGTGTGTGTGTGTGTGTGTGTGTGTACTAGCAGAAATACCTGGCATTGCTTGGGGTTAAAATGGCATAGATTTTTATTGTTTTACGTGTTTTGATCATGTGACTACGGTCATGCTGAAGCACCACCTTAAAGTCGAAGAAATCTACCACAGGATTTAATCTTTGTAAGTCTAGTACTTAGTCTATAGGTGTGTTTTGACAAACGGCTAAGTTATGGAGATATAAGCACAGTAACACCGGTTGTTAGTCAATGGTAGGGGTAGAAACACACACACACACACATATGCATATATATATATATATATATATATATATACAGATACATATATATATATATATATATATATATATATATATATATATATATATATATATATATATATATATATATATATATATATATATATATATATATATAATATAAATCCTGTTCTGTGTGTGTGTGTGTGTAAAAGATTATAACAGCCGTATTTTTCAACTGATTTTCTCCAAACTGTGAACATACATTACTTACGTTCTAGGAATGGTTTTAGACTCTTAAAATTCTTTACATAATGAGTAACAGGCTCCTTGGAAGCAGAAAACTCCCGTTCATGGGTTACATTGAGAAAGGGCATAACGCTTTGTGAGTAACTTTCAGAAGTTAATTGTCTTCCTTGCATCCATTGGTCATAAGAAAAAGTTAAAATATTGCTTTTTATATTACATTCATGTCTTTGAAAGTTTTTAGAAATATTTACTTCTACTTTTCTAATATTAGTGATCTATCTATATCTCTCTATCCATCTCTATATCTCTGTCTATCTCTCTGTATTTATCTGTTTATATCTTATCTATCTATCTACATCTATCTTATTTGTCTAACTAGCTAGCTCTCTCTCTCTCTCTCTCTTTCTCTCTCTCTCTATCAATCTCTCTCTCTCTCTCTCTATCTCTCTATCTCTCTCTCTTCTCTATATCTCACTCACTATCCATTGTTTTCGCTTTTGGTTTTCAGACACTAGTTTTTTCACTCTAAGTTTTCAATCGCTATTTACAAACATCAAGTACAAATTACTGACAGAAAGAAGTTCACAATTGCTGATGAAAGTAATTTTATACATAATTTACTGACAGAAGTAACTTCATAAATTTCACTTCAATCCATACACTTCATAAAATTTGCCTACCAATTTCCTATTTACTTATGCAACGTTTTGTGATCTTTTTGTTATTTGTTGTTTTTTGACGGAATTACTGATTAAAGTAAGTTCATAATATATTGACAGAAGTAACTTCAAAAATTTCACTTAACTCCATACATTCACTTAATTTCGCTAAAAATTTCTTAACTACTTTTGCAAAAGTTTTGTGGTTCCAGTTGATCCGATCAACGAAACAGCCTGATCTTGAAATCAACGTGCAAGTGGCCGAGGACTTCACAGACACACATACCCTTAATGTAGTTCTCAGGCGCTCTTCATTTTTGCCAGCTGAGTGGACTGGAGCAACATAAAATAAGGTGTCTTGCTCAAGGAGAACGCGCTGCCGGGATTCGAACTCAAGACCTTACGATCGTGAGCCGGATACCTCAAGCACGAAGTCCTATGGTACATAAACATATATAATACATATGTAGCATGGTTACGACAAACACTTGGTGTCAGTTTTTCATTCAACTACTATCGTAGTTGAATAATATTCTTAACAGAGCTCTTTTGTCGCAGTCGGCGCCTTCCAAACTGTCTCACTAATTCAGTTTTAATCGAAATCAAATTTTGTTTGAATTATGTTTGAGCAGTGATAAGCTATGTATTTATACATAAAATACTTGAAATATGGTGCAATGGAACAAAAGTTAAGAGAAAAAGTATATAGACCAAACTGGTTGACTGACGGGTTGTAACGCCTGATATCGACATTTTGAGTCCACACCATTCTTTTAATTTTGATTAAGAATTATTATTTCTCAAAAATAACCCCCAATTGTTTTCCCCCAAAATTCCTATGTCCTCAGAATCTATATAGTCCGAGGTATATTTGTAGAGAATTTCATTTAAAAATATCCATTTTCTTGAAAGTTAAGACGAATTGAAGTGGACTCTGGTGAATTTTTCACAATTCCTCATCCCACCCCTCCCTAAAACACTTTCCCCATAACATTTTGTATATTCGGAATCTACATGATATAACATATATTTATAGAAATTTTCATTTAAAAATATCCATTTTCCTGAAAGTTATGATCATCCAAAGTCGGTCGGGCATAAATCTGTAGTTATGCCCACTACTCATATTTGGAATAAACTATTTCTTAGGCGCACACACAACAGATAAAAGACAAAACAAATCGATACGAAGAGTTCTAATATTTATTTTCATTAGTCTTAAATTATTTTTTATAAAAAAGAAGTTTTTTTTTGTTTAGTATGATTTTTTAAAGTCCATTTTTGAATAAATTATTTTGATAACAAGATTATTTAATAAAATATTTTTATTTTTTTGATTTTGATTTTGTCTCTATGAGCAGTACTGGATCATGTAGTAGGACATTCGAAAAAAAAAAAAAAGGCATATGACAAAAATTCAAATATTTTAAGACAATTTTCACTATTTTTAAATTTTCGAACACGGAGTTAATTTTTTGCATGCTAAAAATGACTTTATTTATTGATTTTATAGTAAATAGAAAATGTGTGGCTTTGTCTCTATGAGCAGTACTAAAAGTCTGTAGTGAGGCTGTTCAGAATAAGACAAATGCTACTTGTAATTATATTCTATTGAATATTAATTTGATTTACTTAAAATAAAGTAATTTTTCATTTGATGGACAGATCAAGAAATTAATTTTTTTTGTAATTAAACACTTTCAAACTTCGGATACTGGTAGAATGTGCCATATAAAACATCTTTTACTCTTAGTGTTGTTGAGAAAAGTTTCTATTTCCGAAGTTATTTCGTGTTAAAGTTGTCGTATTTCGGTAATTTCAACCAATCAATGACGTGTATTCAGCTGAATAAAGATACTGCTGTTATTTGTCAACAACAACAATCGGCGGTGTATATTTCGTTTGTCACTGTTATTTATGACACCGTTCGTGCGTTTGTACTGGTTTTAGCTTTAGGGTTTTATGGTTAGAGTTAGAGTTAGGGTTTTAGGGTTAGTGTTACGGAAAAAAGTGAAAAATAAAGAAATTGGAGGTGGGGGGCAAAAAATTTCAAAATTCCGATTTTTGGCAAAACTTTTCTCAACAACGCTAAGAGTAAAAGATGTTTGATACATTTTCAGATTAACACCCGCACGATTTTCACTACGGTGTTAGGGTGGGAATTCCGTCCCGAACCCTAACCCTAAACCCTAGTGAAAATCATGCGGATGTTAATCTGAAAATTTACCAGATGTTTTATATGACACATTCTACCAGTATCCGAAGTTTGAAAGTGTTTAGTTTAGTTACAAAAAATTAATTTCTCGATCTGTCCATCTAAAGGAAAGATCCCGTTTTGGTAAATTTTCAGATTAACACCCGCACGATCTTCACTAGGGTGTTAGGGTTAGGGTTTTAGGGTCAGGGTTAGGGTTTAGGGTTACGGTTAGGGACGGAATTCCCTAACCCTAACCCTAAAACCCTAACCCTAACACCCGAGTGAAAATCGTGCGGGTGTTAATCTGAAAATTTACCCCCATTTTTATGATTAAAATATGAAGAAACAGAAAAGAAACGAAATGGAATAAAGTATGTGGGAGGGGGTAAAGCAGTGGAAGGTTGAGGGGAGGGGCAGTGGGCCACATCCTAGAACAAGTTGGGTGCTTACATTTTGTTTTGTCGAAGGTTTTTCATTTTTTAATGAATTCTCTTCAAATTTCTCACACTGATGTTGTGTAGAACGCTGACGATGAAAATCGCATTTATCCCACCCCCTCCAAAAAATTAATTATAAAGAGATTAGAAGCATCCAAAGATACATAATTTAGCCAATATGGATAAACAACGATACACTGGAGTTGCCATGGTAACAGACAGTTTCGACTTCCGCTTGTGAGGACAATAAACTTATTTCATTGGCTAAAATTACATGACTTCAACTGCTTCTAACTTCTTTACTATTGATTTTTCAAAAAAAAAAAACAACATAATTTTAATAATTAGCTTATATAACTATATCAGTGTTAGAAATTTGAAAACAATTATTTGAAAATTGAAGAATTTTCAAGGAAACGAAAATGTTCCGGAAACTATAAAGTGTGTGTAATTTCAATATTCACTGCCGAGTTGACATTTCTCCCTTAACAACAACATTGTTGATGTAATGGCGACCACTACTCGCAGGATTAATTTTATTGCCTAAAACATCTTTACTGTGAGTTATTTGGTCCCAATGCTCAAGTTTGTTAAAAATTTAGGGAAGTTTTCACCTTCTGGAGGAAAATTGTCGAGAAAGAGATCTGACAGTGTCTGTTTAGACAATGAAAGTAGTAATTTGTCATCGAATGCGCTCACCGATGGTATCTATATTGTTCGGGACAAGGAATTGGGAAAATTACACAAAGCTGCTTGGTATGGACAACTGGAAAAAGTTAAAGCTCTCGCCAGAAGAGATCCCAGTCCGCTGGATAAATGCCACAGGTTTCTTAACTACTTTTATTTTCAATAAATTCTTTAATGTTTTCCTTCAAATTAGTTACAAATTCCCAACTTGGCGCCTCTGAAAGAATATTTCCACGAAGTTTTGTGTACTTCGAGACGTTATTCTAGTCTTTTAAAACTTTTATATTTCTCAAGTTTCGTTCTTCTCCTTGAAAAACTTTTTTTTCGGATTCCTGTTTTAGATATCGGAGATTACGAATGTACAAAAAAAAAAATTATTATTTCACACCTAACTTCTCCCAATTTAAATTTTTGATTTTGTTTACTTTAAATAGATTGTAGCGAATTGAACGAAACATGCAAATCGAAATTAAATACAAAAACATTAAAGTGAAAATAATTAGCGTTTTACTTGTGTTTGCCATAAATAATCGTAAATAATAATTTAATGTAAATTAAATTTGCACTATTTTATGAGTAACAAACATTAGTGTTTAATAATTTAGTGTCATAAATTTTAATAAGGAGCTCAAATTTCACACCTCCCCCAATTTTAAATTTTGAACTTTTTCATTCATTTATTTATCTGCTTATTTATCTCTGTCCGTTTATTTATAAAATATATTTGTCAACTAAATATGGCGATCCTATGGAAGACGGTGTTACCCTTGTTTTTAGCCCCAGGTAGACATTCATATCTATCTATATCCATCTCTTCATACACCTATCTTTATGCTTATTGAATTTAAAATTTTGAAAACGTGGTTTCTTGCATATTCGGAATCTCCGTAATCGAAAACATAAGGAAAGAAAAATTTCGAAAAAGTTCAAAATTTTTAAGGGCTGATGGTGGTGGAGTTAATTTTTTTCTTTTCTTTTTGCTTATTCGTAATCTCTGAAACGTAGGGATCCGAAAAAAAATTTTTTGGACAAAATGCATTTTTCAAGGAGAGGTGCGAAATGCATAAAAAAAATTGTTTCCTTTTGTATCACAAAATTATTAAAAACTTTATTTTGTATGAAATAATTTTTAGAATTTAAAATTTCTTTTAAAGAATCTATTGAGAGGCTTTGGTCAAATTTCCTGTAGGTTGTTGTTGTTTATCTCGATATCAGGTTTGTTCAACCGTGACTACCCAGGCATTGTATCTATGACCACATTATTCCATTTAAGACAGTACGTTTTGAGAGAGATTTGACTACTATTTTTAACAAATCGAGTTCCTCTCTGTCACCGGCTTCTTTTCCATAAGTTGCTGTTTGACTACAGGTTAGCTCTGATTAACTAGAGTTGTTCTATTCAGGACTCTCCTACTGGTTTTTCAGCCGTAGTGTAACCAGGACTACGCTATCCATTGTGTCCCACCTTTTTAAAGCCAGTTCATGTAATCGAAAATTTGGCTGCTGTTTCTAAGAATTCCAGTGACCACGTGGAGGTCTCCTTGTTGACCAAACTTTGCCATTTCAGTTATTCTTACTTATTTCTATTAAGTGTTGTTGTTACTGTTTAACCCTAGGTGGGGTTTTGTCCAGCAGACTCGGGATCAATTATTTTTTTAGTTACTGAATCTGAAGGGAAGGGTGGTGCTCATGATTTTCCCAGAGCTTCTTTTTATCAGTGAGATCGATGCCATTAATGTTCCAGCTGCAGGAAGGGAATTCCAGAGAGCTGACATATTGGGAAGGAAGGACATATTGTATTGTAGGCTGCATGTCTGCTTTGTAAAGAATCGATTCTGATTGGGGGTTAGAAATAGCAACCAAATCTTCCTCAAATCACATCCTATTATATTTAAAAGAAATGATATATCGAATATTGTAGTCCTAAATAGTGGTCATGGCTGGACTACCTTTGATTATAGGTCTTTCACTGAACCACTAAGCTACTAGGACATAAACCAACCAACGATGGTGGTGGTGGAAGGGACACTAAACATGAAGACACATGCATGTATATACATTTGTGTGTGTGTGTCTTTGTATTTGGTGTCCCACCCCATCGCCACTACTTGACAACCAGTGTTGGTTTGTTTACGTCCTAGTAGCTTAGTGGCTCAGCAAAAGAGAATGATAGTATAAAACTTAAAGATTAAGTTCTGATTTGTTTGACTAAAGCATTCAAGGCCCCAGTATGGCCACAGTCCAGTAACTGAAACAGTATAAGATTAAAAAAATAAATAAATAGAAAAAAAAACTGAGTTTAACCTTTTTCTTACCATATTTCTGTTGAGATGATCTGTGTTTCTTTCAATTACTTTAAATATAACAAAGAATTTAGTAAAATAACTTCGAGTGAAAAGCAGATTGTATGATGCCTGTGTACATACAGCTATGTAACATGACAGCGAAACATGGGCTTTGACTACAGGGAACTTGCAAAGGCTTCAAAGAAATGAAGCTAGTATTCTTCATTGGATGGGTAATGTCAGAATGCATGTATGACAATGTGTAAATGATTTAAGCGGTAAATTGGGTATAAGAAGCATCAGATGTGGTGTGCAAAGAGAGAAGGCTGCATTGGTTTGGTCATGTGATGTGTATGGATGGGGACACAAGTGTTGAGCTCTAATTGTAGAAGGGGTAGACCCAAGAAGATGTGGGACAAAGTGGTGAGATCTTCGGACACTGGGCCTCACTGAGGAAATGCCTTCAAGAGGTTTGGCGATTTGCTGTACTTGATAAGACAGTTCAAGCTAGGTAAAATTGCTGTCTTCCATACCTGCAGGTTTGTCCTTTCAGCTGCCGGTGCCACTTAAAAGACACCTGTGCATGTGGCACATAAAAAGTACCCAGCACATTCTTCTATGTTGCTGGCATTAGAAAGGGCCTCCAGCCATAGGAACCATGCCACAACAAACAGTTGGAGTTTGGACAGCTTCCTACTGGCCAGCTCCATGTCAAACTGTCCAACCCATGCCAGCAGAGAGAGTGGATGTGAAAGGATGATGACACAACAGGCTTCTCTCAGTTTTCGCCTACCAAATTGACTAGCATGGCTTTTTGTCCGTCTGATGCTATACTAAAAGAAACTTGCCCAAGGTGCCACGCAGTGGAGCTGAAGTTGAAACCATGTGGCTGGGAAGCAGACTTCTTTTCACACAACCCCTCCTGCTTGTGTGCGGGTGTGTGTGCCTTATATCCACACACTGTCACCCCTTAAGAGACTCTCCCATGGCTGCTACTCCATGTTGTTTAATAGACACTGCTATGTCTATACTCTGTTCATTAATATAGATTCCCATTTTCTTTTCCCTGCCTTATCTTTACCCTCTGTTCTTTAAGAGACCCTACCCTAACCCTCACCCTGGAAAGACAGAATCCAAGGCACATTCTTGCTTTGTTGCTTTGCAACTCTTTTCATTTGATTTCCTGACCAACAGACAATTAATTCCCTATTGAACATTCTATCATTCAATTTTAGTGTTTTATTTGTTGTAGAACGCCATTGCATTTGGCATGTTGTCAAGGACATGCTGCCATTGTCCAAGAACTTTTGGCATGGAATGCTCGCACCAGCATTAGTGATAAAGAAGGTAAAACACCATTTATGAAGGTAATTGTCTCTGGAGATTTTCTTTCATTTTTTTTTGCTTTTATAAAAAACTAATTCCATAAACATTGGTCGTTATTTCCAATCTTTCCGTAGAAATTCTTGATCTCAATAATTCTTCATAGCTAATATTATTGATTACTTTAATCATTTCCCAATGTCACCATCCAACCCATGCAAACATGGAAGACAGATGGTAAGTGATGATGAGGATGATGATGGTTATGCTAGTAATTACATGTTTAAAGCGGCAAACAAAGTATGAAATATGCAAACTGGTCTGGAATGTTCATTGTCATCGTTTAATGTCTGCTTTCCATTCTGGCATGGGTTGGACGGTTTGACTGAAAACTTGTAAGCCTGGTAGTTTACTTTAACCTGTAATACTTGTGGGTTTATAAACTGTATTTGGATTGTTGACACTGATGGCGACTGGGGTTGAAACATGCATGAACAGCTGTTCTCTCTTTTTCTGGCTGCAAACTTGATGTGTACAGCTATGGCTTATACTCATTATAACACACTATTCTATGTACTAATTCTATATATACATGATATGTACATGATATAAAAGCACAGGTGCTTTTTACTTGCTGTGCTGTTGCCATGTTATAAGTACTTATGCTGGCACCACATAAAAATGCTTCCATGCTGATGTCACATAAAAAAGAACTCTGCAAAGTGGTTGGATATCCAGTCATAGAAATTATGCCAGAACAGCCCTCTGGCTTACCAGCTCCTGTCAGCATGGAAGACAGATGTTAAACGATGATAATGAAGATATTGTACATTATTGGTGAGATTGTTGAAATGCTTGAAGAGAGGTGTGTTGCGTTCAAGAAGTAAAGTGGAGGGGAGCTTCAGCCAGGTTCCTCATGGGCAAGAAATATAGGTACGGAATCTTCTGGGAAGCTAACAGCATCAGGGTAGGGTATATGGGCATACCTCTAGCAGAGAAATGGGTGGATAAGGTAATTGAGGTAGTCAGAATGTGCGATGGAGTACTTAAGCTTTGGCTAGTTTTGCAGAGTATTACAGCAACAATTATCTCTGCCTGTGTCCCTCAAGCAGGTCTGCTAAATGAACAAAAGGACTGCTTGTATGATATTCTTTTGCAAGCTACCTCAAAGACAAATGACAATCACCTCATCTTTGTGGTTGGTAATTTCAATAGACGTGTTGGGTAGCAGCCAGGTATCTTCCATAGTATGCATGAGTCCCATGGCATTGATTCCTGAAATGAAGAAGGAACAAGGCTGCTGGAGTTCTGTGATGCAAATAACCTATTGATCTGCAACACCAACTTCAGGAAGCCAGCCAATCACCTGATAACCTATCAATCAAGTGACTACACTAGCCTGATTGATTTCATTCTCACCAGACAGCGAGATGTATGGTTGCTCATAAATGCAAAGACCTTCCTTGGTGAAGAATGTATTCGCCAGCATAGACTAGTCATTAGTGATTTTAGATTCTAAGCCAAGAATTAAACCAATCTGGAAAAGAAGGATTTGGTATCTTAAGGATCCTTCTTGTGGTCAGAGATTGAGGGACATCCTGATTGAGTAATTTGATGAAAGGGAAGAGGAGCTACAGACTTGTGACATAGAGGGCAACTGGGACTTCTTGTGGACAGCTTGCTAAATGCTACATGCCAAATCTGCAGTTGGTGCAAAGTCCCAACCAAACCTAGGGGAACATGGGAGTGGAATAATATTGTAGAAAAAGAAACAGGACTGGAAGAGTTAGCAGGGAACTATATCTAGTTGCTAAGAGGGAGACTAGAAGACAGATATACTTAGTCAGGGGAGAAACAGAAAGAGGGAAGTTTGCCAATGTTCTGCAGCATGAGGACCTGGGGCCTTTAGGTGTTTCAGATTGTGAGACTGTGTGTCAGAGAGAATTGTGATGTGGTAGGAGAGAAGTGTGTTTGCATGGATGACGGGTCACTTGCATTTAATGATTCTGCAAAGAAGGAGGGTTGAAAGTGCTACTATAAAAAGTTGATAAAGCAATTAAGGATATGAAGACGGGGAAATGCCCCCTGGTCTATCAGGGGGCACTGCTAAGATGCTTGAAATATTTGGTTGAGTACGATACAGTCTAGTCACCTATAGAGTTGATCAGGTTTTTTACGAGGGAGTTACAGCCAACGATTGGTGTAGCAGCATTATAGTCAGCTGCTGCAAAGGCAAAGGTGATGCCTGAGACAGGAATAATTACAGGGTATCAAATTGCTGGACCAGGTGATGAACGTTTCAGAAAGGGTCATAACTCAATTAGGAAGTGAGTTAGTCTAGATGAGATGCAGTTTGGATTTGTGCCAGGAAAAAAGCACCACTGATGCTATCTTCCTGGTGAGACAACTGCAGGAGAAGTACTTGGCCAAAAATAAACTCCTCTACTTTTTGACATGGAGAAAGCCTTTGACAGGGTTGCCCACTCCCTTATCTGGTAGGCAATGTGGAAGCTAGGGATAGATAAGTAGTTGGTGAAAACTGTACAATCTATGTACAGGGAAGCTGTCAGTAAGGTGAAAATCACCAATGAGTATAGCAAGAAAGTTAGTGTACAAAGTAGGAGTCCACCAGGGATCAGTTCTCAGCCCCACTCTTGTTTATCATGGTCCTCCAAGCTATAACAGAAGAATTTAAGGCTGGCTGCTCTAGGGAGCTCCTCTATGCTGATGACCTTGTTCTTATTGCTGAATCACTACCAGAACTAGAGAAGAAATTCAGGTGTGGAAGCATGAACAGAAATCAAAGGGAGTTAGTTAATTTAGCAAAGACCAAAACCCCAATAAATAGGAGAGCAGACAAATCACTGATCCCTTCAGGGTGATGGCCCTGCTTGATGCGTAGGAAAGGTATTGGGAGAAACTCCATACGATGTACCAAGTGCAAGCTATGGACAGGTAAGAGGTGCAGCAGTATCACTGAGTGACTAACAGAGACAGCAGTCTTTACATGTGGCAGATGTGCAGCTACATTAAACACATGGAATTTTTAAAAAAATAGCCTCCCTCAAATGTCAGGGGAGATCCTTAGAAGTAGTAGAGAGTTTCTGTTACTTAGGTGACCAAGTTAGCAGAGGTGGAGGTTGTTCTGAAAGCATAACTGCTGGAATAAGAACAGGCTGGGCAGAGCTCAGAGAGTTACTACCTCTGTTGTTAAAGAAGAGCCTTTCCCTCAGAGTGAAAGGCAGATTGTATGATGCCAGTGTATGAACAGCTATGCTACATGGCAATGAGACATGGGCTGTGACTACTGAGGACATGTGAAGGTTTGAAAGAAATGAAGCCAGTGTGCTCTGCTGGATGGGTAATGTCAGTGTGTATATACAAGAGTGTAAGTGATTTGAAAGAAAAGCTGGGTATACAGGGCATCAAATATAGACAGGTTCATCAAAAAGTCCCAATCTCATATTGTGGAGGGAACATGTGGAAGTAATTGTCCCTGGAAGACGTGGGATGAAGTGTTGAGAAAATATCTTCAGATGTTGGACCTCACAGAGTGGATGACAGGGGACCAATACAGCTGGTGGTTTGCTGTGCTTCAGAAGACATGTCAATCTAAGTAAAATTGTGGTTGTCCTTGCATATAGACATGTCCCCTGCATCCCTCTCTAGCTGATTGATCCTAATCTTGTGGGCTCGTGGATGCCAGGGCCATGTAAAAAGCATCAGTGCTGTTTAAAAAACACCCAGTGCCACTCTGTAAAGTGTTTGGTGTTAGGAAGGGCATCCAGCTCTAGAAACCATGCGAAGATGGACATGGAGCCCAGGCAGCTCTTCCATCATCCAACCCATTCAGCATAGGAAACCAGTATTAAATGATGATGATGATGATGTATATACAGTGAAATGAAGCGCTGCAGTTTAACCCTTTCATTACCAACCTGGCTGAAACCGCCTCTGGCTCTGTAGTACAAATGTCTTGTTTACATAAGTTTTGAATGAAAATCTTCCACCAAACCTTAGTCACAATTTATGTTCCTAACACTAGCTTAATGATAACAAAGTTATTTTACTAAATTCTTTGTTATATCTAAAATTAATTGAAAGAAACACAGAGCATCTCAACAGAAATATGGTAATAGAAGGATTAAAATATATAATAGAGAAACAATTCTTAACCCTTTTGATACCAACTTGCCTGAAACTGCCTCTGGCTCTGAGTATAAATGTCTTGTTTACATAAGTTTTGAATGAAAATCTTCCACCAAACCTTAATCACAATTTATGTTCCTAACACTAGCTGAATGATAACTAAGTTATTTTACTAAATTCTTTGTTATATTTGAAATTAATTGAAAGAAACACAGAGCATCTCAACAGAAATATGGTAATAGAAAGATTAAAATATATAATAGAGAAACAATTCTTAACCCTTTTGATACCAACCTGCCTGAAACCACCCCTGGCTCTGTAGTACAAATGTCTTGTTTACATAAGTTTTGAATGAAAATCTTCCACCAAACCTTAGTCACAATTTATGTTCCTAACACTAGCTTAATGATAACAAAGTTATTTTACTAAATTCTTTGTTATATCTAAAATTAATTGAAAGAAACACAGAGCATCTCAACAGAAATATGGTAATAGAAGGATTAAAATATATAATAGAGAAACAATTCTTAACCCTTTTGATACCAACTTGCCTGAAACTGCCTCTGGCTCTGAGTATAAATGTCTTGTTTACATAAGTTTTGAATGAAAATCTTCCACCAAACCTTAATCACAATTTATGTTCCTAACACTAGCTGAATGATAACTAAGTTATTTTACTAAATTCTTTGTTATATTTGAAATTAATTGAAAGAAACACAGAGCATCTCAACAGAAATATGGTAATAGAAGGATTAAAATATATAATAGAGAAACAATTCTTAACCCTTTTGATACCAACTTGCCTGAAACTGCCTCTGGCTCTGAGTACAAATGTCTTGTTTTCATAAGTTTTGAATGAAAATCTTCCACCAAACCTCAGTCACAATTTATGTTCCTAACACCAGCTTAATGATAACGAAATTATTTTACTAAATTCTTTGTTATATTTAAAATTAGATAAAAGAAACACAGAGCATTTCAACAGAAATACAGTAATGAAAGGGTTAGCAAATTCATTGTAGGGCAATTAATTTTCCTGCTTTCAATGTTTGTTTTCTCTTCAGGCTGTGCAATGTGGCCATTTTGATGTTGTTGAAGTCCTGCTTAGTTACAAGGTGGATGCAGAGGCTCGGGATGGCGATGGAAACACCTGTTTGCACCTTGCCATTCAATATTCTCACCTGGAGATTCTCGATGCTATGCTCAATGCGCGGACAAATGCAAATCTTAAAAATATGGTATGTTTCATTTTGTTTCCCTTTTTGGGTGTTGCAGCCAATGGACTGTGGCCATGCTGGAACACCACACACACATACACATACAATGGGCTTCCATACAGTTTCCTCACATACAGGCATATACATACATATGTACATACATACAGATGGAGATTGGATCCTGGTGCACCTGCTGGCTCTCCAGATCTCAGTCAAACCGTCCAACCCATGCTAGCATGGAAAACGGATGTTAATTGATGATGATGATGATGATACACACATTTCAATACATTAGACATCCCTACATATGGTCCCTTCATTCTGATTTGAACTGTAATGTGGTGTCCCTTAGACAATATTCATTTTATGCCCATCCAGCCTAGTTTTTGCATTAAAAATTTTAAAGGTGGCACGTAAAAAGCACCATTCGAGTGTGGTTGATGCCAGTGCTGCCTGACTGGCACATAAACACTCACTACATTCTCAGAGTGGTTGGCATTAGGAAGGGCATCCAACTGTAGAAACCTTGCCAAATCAGACTGGGGTTTGGTGCAGCCTCCTGGCTTGCCAGTCCTCAGTCAATCTGTCCAACCCATGCCAGCATGGAAAGTGGACGTTAAACAATGATGATGATGTGTTTGTTTATTTTATTGGACAGGCTGGTAAAACACCATTGCACTATGCTGTGATAGAAGACAAGATCAATATTGCTATGTCCCTTCTTCAGAACAGAGCTGATGTAAATAGCATTGACAATGATCACAAGTAAGTAGTTTTGGATTAATTTGTAGAAAGACTTTTTTATTTTTGTTGGTGGATGGTGAAGTGTCTTGATCTCCTGATGCTGATTCAAAGATCACAAGTTCAAACTCTGTTACTGATATTGTATTGTTCACATATTATATGGAAAGGCGGGAGGTGCTGGCAAAATCGTTAGCACGACGGGTGAAATGCTTAGCGGTATTTTGTCTGTCTTTACATTCTGAGTTCAAATTCCGCTGAGGTCAATGATAAGAATTAAATCATTCTTTTCCACTCTAGGCACAAGGCCCACAATTTCTGGGAGGGGGCCAGTCGATTAGATCGATCCTAGTCTGCAACTGGTACTTAATTTATCAACCCTGAAAGAATGAAAGCCGGAATTTGAACTCACAACGTAAAGACAGATGAAATACCGCTAAGCATTTTGCCTGGCATGTTACCGTTTCTGCCAGCTTGCTGTCTTTAAGAAATCATTTACGTACAATAGTTCTTAAAGACATTTATTCCTTAACTCCAATGTTATTGTCTCAAAAACTATAATAAAAGCTGGAGGCTGAACACAGAGCCTTGTTGAGCACCCTCCTATATCTTCTCTTTTAATGTGTCATTACTTAGAATGTGACCACCCTGTCTTGTCCAGTTTGGTTGAATCTGGCTTTATCCTCAAAACCAGCCAATGTCATTTAGAACAGGTTTTTCAATTAAGATTTTTTAACTCTTCTATCTTCTTTTTTTTTCTCTCTGGAAATGATACCAAAGAAGGCAATCTTTTTAACTTCTACACCTCCTCTATTATTATTATTATTATTATTATTATTATTATTATTATTATTGTTAGCATGCTGGATGAAATGCTTAGCAATATTTTGCCAGTGACTATGTTCTGAGTTCAAATTCTGTCATAGTTGACTTTGCCTTTCATCCTTTCGGGGTCAATAAATTAAGTACCAGTTGAACACTGGCATTGATATGATTGGTTCATCCCCCACCCCACAAAATTGCTGCCCTTGTGGCAAAATTTGAACTAATTTTTTTTACTTGTCCCCACTTAAAAGAGGATGTTGTGTGAGAACACAGAATATTGCGATATTTACCATGAGAGAATCTCTCCTGTGCTCTTTTGGTGCATATAAGCACTCTGGTTCACATCACTAACAGGATATAAACCATCACCAGTGATGGTGAGGATTTATATCCCATTTAAGACCTGTTGAACTGAGTGAAATCGTAGTTGTATTTGATGCCAGTGCCATCTGACTGGCACCCATGCTGGTGGCACGTAAAAAGCACCATTTGAGTATTTTTACCTCATGGAGTCAGTGACAGGTGACCAAAACCTTTGGTGATGTACCATGCTTGTGTTGATCTGTCAAGCCAAGTGGGACTGTAGTCGTGGCTGATGCCGGTGTCAGGTCAATGGCATGTAAAAAGCACTCACTAGGCTCTTGGAGTGGTTGGCATTAGGAAGAGCATCCGGCCATAGAAATCTTGCCAAATTATATCGGAACCTGGTGCAGCTCCCCGGCTTACCAGTTTTCAGTCAAACTGTCTCACCCATGCCAGCATGGAAAGTGGACATTAAATGAAGATGATGGTAATTAAGCATATATCAGAGGTTTTCTCATGGCAACTATTGCAGTATTCAGTGTTCTAACACAACATCCACATTTAGTTGGATACGAATATTACATTTTGGTATTAATTCTGCTTCTTCTATTTATTATAGAACAGCTTTGATGTTTGCTTGTCAAGTGGGAAATGATAATATGGTCTCTCTTCTGTTGAGGTTTCAAGCAGCTGTCCATGTTAAAGATGCAAATGGTAAATTTTCTTGGTTTTAATTCTATAATTACCAAATATCTTAATTCTTGTCTCCGTGATTTTGGGGGTAATTGCAC
Organism: Octopus bimaculoides; assembly: GCF_046866305.1. Classification (NCBI taxonomy): domain Eukaryota; kingdom Metazoa; phylum Mollusca; class Cephalopoda; order Octopoda; family Octopodidae; genus Octopus; species Octopus bimaculoides. The sequence goes on from NW_028315358.1 coordinate 100,719, forward strand.
ATGCTATATTATACATCCTGAGCAAGGTTCAATCCCTCTCAGGAGCACTATTCGTGGCCTTCATAAAATTTTTGCCGATGCCAGTGTTGTGTAACTGGCATGTAATGTAAAACCACCCCTCAGATGTTGGGTGATATGCAGTGCTTGAGAAGGCCTGTCAAGCCAAGGGTGATTATAGCTGTGGTTGATGCCAGTGTTGGTTGACTGGCACCCACGCTGGTGGTATGTAATAAAAAACAATTCGAGTATGTGGCCGATGCTGGTGTCACATCAGGGACACCTGTGGCAGTGGCATGTAAAAAACACTACTTGAGTGTGTGGCTAATGCCAGTGTCACGTCAGTGGCGCATAAAAAGCACTGTTCAAACACGTGGCCACTCTCGGAGTGGTTGGCGTTAGGAAGGGCATCAGCTGTAGAAACCTTGCCAAACCAGACTTGAAACCTGGTGGAGCTCCCCTACCCACCAGTATTTCAGTCAAACTGTCCAACCCATACCAGCTTGAAAAAACAGACGTATGATGATGATGATGATGACAACCAGAATTTATCTGAAATTCAGTGGCCTCAGCATCTATTCTGCTTCAGATGTGTTACTGCTGGCTTATCTTCCCTCAATCTCCTCCAGTGACACCCTCTTCAGCAAGGTACGCCACAGGATAGCTGAAGTTGATGTTGTCCAGAAACTAGAATCAGCTCAGGCTGATTGGACTGTTGAAGGCCTCACAGTCTCTCAGGATGCAAATGCCTGACATAATTGGAATGATACCAAATGGAAATCTACTTCTTCTGGCAGATTGAGACTTGCTTGTCTCCATTCTCCTTCACAGCCTAACAACAGTGTCTGACTCAATTAGTTGTCCTTCTTGATGTTGAGTGCACTCTTAGCAGAGTGGCCCAGCACCTCAGCCAACACGTATGTGAGCCACACAGATGCCATTGTAGAGCTGTAGTTGAGGAATTCTGCCAGCAGCCATAGTGTGCACTGGTTCTCCTGACACACTGCTCTGAAGGGTATTGTCATGCTTGAGGAGGCAGATTTAGGTGTTGTTTCTAATTGGTTGAGCAACTAAAGAGAGGGTCCCTCACTGGTATTTCTGCTATAATTACATGTTTATTATATATATAATTTAATATATGTATGTTTACAATTATTGCCAAAAACGAAAAAATAAACAAGTTGGGTAACCCTGAGAAAGTTAACAAATGCAAATTACATCATTAATATTTAAACTATGCAGAAAAAGACAAGGAGCAACAAGCTGTCCAGTCCAGTCCAGTCCAAGTGATGTGTCCAGCTGTACTTTGGAGAATGGCCAGTGACATTCGCTGCAACGGCCAGCCCATCTCACAGGAGTCATTTCTCAAACAGACCACTGTCATCCGGATTTTACAGCATCGGAGAATACCAGAGACTTTGGTGGTGACTGGTATGAATAGGTAGTAGTTAGTCAGACTCCAGTATTTGGTTACCTTCCTCTTCTCCGCATTAAAGGTGGCAATACCAGGGTTTGTGGCCAAAGCAGCAAGATTGGAGATGGAGACCGCATCGCATCCAAGATTCGAGATTTACCTCCCTTGTATCAGAAGAGGGTTATTCCATCAGTGTTTACCATCTTTACAACCAAGACCTGTTGGTGACAGGAAGCCAGCCATATCGAGGCCCCTTCAAAAGGAATTCAGCCACTTTGCCTCTGTGAGGCCCAACACTTGATAGGAACTCACCCTATTTGCCTCCATGAGGCCTGCTTGAAAGGAGCTTAGTCATTCTGCCTCTGTGAGGCCCAATGCTCGAAAGGAGCTCGGCCACTTTGCCTCCATGCAGGCCAGGAGCTCGGCCACTTTGCCTCCATGCAGACCAGGAGCTCGGCCACTTTGCCTCCATGCAGACCAGGAGCTCGGCCACTTTGCCTCCATGCAGACCAGGAGCTCGGCCACTTTGCCTCCATGCAAACCAGGAGCTCGGCCACTTTGCCTCCATGCAGACCAGGAGCTCGGCCACTTTGCCTCCATGCAGGCCAGGAGCTCGGCCACTTTGCCTCCATGCAGGCCAGGAGCTCGGCCACTTTGCCTCCATGCAGACCAGGAGCTCGGCCACTTTGCCTCCATGCAGACCAGGAGCTCGGCCACTTTGCCTCCATGCAGACCACGAGCTCGGCCACTTTGCCTCCATGCAGGCCAGGAGCTCGGCCACTTTGCCTCCATGCAGGCCAGGAGCTCGGCCACTTTGCCTCCATGCAGACCAGGAGCTCGGCCACTTTGCCTCCATGCAGACCACGAGCTCGGCCACTTTGCCTCCATGCAGGCCAGGAGCTCGGCCACTTTGCCTCCATGCAGGCCAGGAGCTCGGCCACTTTGCCTCCATGCAGGCCAGGAGCTCGGCCACTTTGCCTCCATGCAGACCAGGAGCTCGGCCACTTTGCCTCCATGCAGACCAGGAGCTCGGCCACTTTGCCTCCATGCAGACCAGGAGCTCGGCCACTTTGCCTCCATGCAGGCCAGGAGCTCGGCCACTTTGCCTCCATGCAGGCCAGGAGCTCGGCCACTTTTCCTCCATGCAGACCAGGAGCTCGGCCACTTTGCCTCCATGCAGACCACGAGCTCGGCCACTTTGCCTCCATGCAGACCAGGAGCTCGGCCACTTTGCCTCCATGCAGACCAGGAGCTCGGCCACTTTGCCTCCATGCAGACCAGGAGCTCGGCCACTTTGCCTCCATGCAGACCACGAGCTCGGCCACTTTGCCTCCATGCACGCCAGGAGCTCGGCCACTTTGCCTCCATGCAGGCCAGGAGCTCGGCCACTTTGCCTCCATGCAGGCCAGGAGCTCGGCCACTTTGCCTCCATGCAGACCAGGAGCTCGGCCACTTTGCTTCCATGCAGACCAGGAGCTCGGCCACTTTGCCTCCATGCAGACCAGGAGCTCGGCCACTTTGCCTCCATGCAGACCAGGAGCTCGGCCACTTTGCCTCCATGCAGGCCAGGAGCTCGGCCACTTTGCCTCCATGAGGCCCAATGCTCGAAAGGAACTCGGTCGCTTTGCCTCTGTGAGGCCTCACATTCAAGTGTTTGAATTTAATTTTCGTGACCCCCAGCATTTCAATTTGTGACCCCAAGTTTAAGAAGCATTGATCTAAGGTATTCCAGCTCTAACCAGCTCCTGTCTTTTTCTACTTCTACAACTACATTCCCTTGTGTGTGTGTCAATCATTTTTTAAGACAGTGTGGTGTGTTTTGAAAAAGAGAGATTTAGCTGCTTCTTTCTAACTGGTTCCCGAACTGCATTAAAGCTTCCCTTTTTGGCTTTGCAGCCATTCCCTTAGTCATCCCTGACTTCCAAAACACATTGATGTGTTGGGGGTTATCTCATTTCTGCTAATTTAGTGTATCAGTGCATTTGAAAGTGATCTGGCATCATGTGTTTTACCTGTTCTGTGACACACACACGCCCACACACACATACACATATACTTATATAAATACATACACACATATATATATATATATATATATATATATATATACTTTATTTAAAAGCAGCTGAAATATAACAAAAGACTGTTACTCGGAGTTTCACGTTCCCCTTCATCAGACAGTTTTATTAAAAATGGGAGAGAAATGACGATGCAATCAAAACTAATATAAAATTAAAACACATTGATCGTTTCAAATAACGGTCTTAGGTATGCATTGAACAAAATAAACGAAACAAATGAATTCAATATAGATTCATCTTATTTTTAAAAAATCAAAGAAAACCTTAAATTGAAAAGTGGGTTCAAAATACATATTGTAAAATAATTATAATAGAATTATCGCTCAATTAACACATTAAAATTGAAATAAAAAATAAAAATTCTACAACAGTATATACGCATACTAGACTATCTACAACATATATATATATATATATATATATATATATATATATATATATATATATACATCAAAATACACAGATGCATACGAACAGACAATATATGTATATAGGCATATATTTGTAAGGCATAAATACATGCACGAATATGCATGTATACACATACACATATGCACGCGATTATGCTCGCATACGAAAATTATTCAGCGTTGGAACAGGCAAGTGTACCTTAAACTTCTGGAGGGGGGGGGAGTAAGGGGTGGAGAAGAGTAACGTATAGATAAAGGACGTTACGAATGTAGAAAGGGAGAAAGTGTGGTTTTCGTGAGGAAGGAGAGAAAAAGGAAAGAAGGAAGTGTAGCGAATATAACAAACGTATACAAAATTGGATTACGTATATATGTGTATACAAAAATGTATATTAGCATCACGTATACAGATATATAGGGATATGTACGCGAATACACACAAATATAATTGTATACGTGCGTACGCACACATTGAAGTATGTATGTGTATAAACCTGAGCACACATTCTCATATGTAACCTAGATGTACACACGCGAATATATGTATGTATGTGTAAATGTAAGCATACACACTTACCCATGCATATGCAAGGACGCACACACTCAAAACCATGTATGTATGTGCACAAGTGTAAACATAGGCTCTATACATAAGCATAAACGCACACATACAAATGCATATGCATTGTTACAATACAGACATCCACATAAAAAACTTTTGGGTTTTAACGTATATATGCAGACAACTTTTTAAAGAAATTGCTGAGTGTATAATAGCAAAAATTGGGCAAAAATACATACATAATAGAATCCCATATATCAAACCATCCATAAAAACGGTTAAATTTGTTTACAAAATATTTTTTAATAAATACAAATAAAATAAAATAATATAAAGTAAAATAAAAACAAGAAAAACTATGCATATAACAGTCGAAAGCTTTCTTAAAAAGGCGTTGGGATCTATACAATATTCTTGCAATGAGAAGTAAAATGCGGTACAAATCCAATAATGAGATTGCAAACTGGTTTCAAGGAGTCAAAAATTATCAAAAATATACTACCCATATGGTATGTTATTAGCCGGCATTTTAAATTTAGACTCATGTCTTCATGAATTTAATAGTTCGCATCTTTGGTTCAAAGTGGTCTTGTCTTGGAATAAGATATGGAATTTTTCTAACAAACACAACTCGCATTTAATTGGTCTTTTATGGGCACCGTGCCTGTAAGGTGATGCTCTACCTAAAATCCTCCACGTCACGTTGAGGTAAACAAACATGCTAATTATATATTAATACAATTATAATCTAAGCAGTTTTGCATAAGTAGTGAATATACCAGTATAGTTTTATATAAGCTAAGTATGAATTTATAGAGATACAAAGATTAGCTTAATTTTGAGCTAATCTTTGAATGAACTGAATACCATAAGAGATTTTTTCTCCACGGTAACTGCAGTGTATTTGCCTTTAGCAGTTGAAATATGTGACAAACGTATTTCAACTAACCTGAATTGTGATTATATGCAAACAATGCTTATTCCGATATATATATATATATATATATATATATAGATATATAGATATATAGATAGATAGATAGATAGATAGATAGATATGTGTGTGGTGTGGTGTGTAAGAGAGACGATTTTGCTGGTATGGAGATGTGTTGCTTATGGATGAGGAGGACATCTGTGGAAGGAACCTGTGGGAGAGGTAGACCCAGGAAGACATGAGATGGGTTGGTGAAGCACAACCTTTGAACGTTGGGCTTCACAAAGGCAATGACAAGTGGCAGATCTTTGGAGATATGCTGTGCTTGAGATCTGTTGAGTCAAGCAAAATTGTAGTCATAGCAGATGCCAGTGCCGCCTGACTGGCATCCGTGCTGGTGGCACATAAAAAGCACTATTTGAGTGTGGTCAATGCCAGTGCTGTCTGACTGGAATTCATGACTGTGACACATATAAAGCACCATCTGAACATGGTCGGTGCCAGTGCCGCCTGACTGGCTCCTGTGCCAGGGCACATAAAAAGCACCCACTACACTCTTGGAGTGGTTGGCGTTAAGAAGGGCATCCAGCTGTAGAAACTTTGCCAAATCAGATTAGAGCCTGGTGCAGCCTTCTGGCTTGCCAGTCCTCAGTCAAACCATCCAACCCATGCCAGCATGGAAAGCGAACGTTAAATGATGATGATGATGTATATGGCTGCTCCTAGATCTCTTTATATTCACTTATGTATCTGTATATAAGCCATTCTCTGTTTTAGGTTGGACTGCCAGTGATCATGCACTTATAAAAGGCTACAATTCTTGTGTTCAGTTGCTTGAAAATTATCAAAAATCACAGAAGTTACAATTTTCAGAAGACACAATTGATTTAGATGAGAGTCCTGCCACTAGTAGCAGGTTGAAACAGTCCAGCCGTGGATTAGCAAAAAGACGAGTCAGCATGAGTCCTGGCCACCAACCTGTTCCCGTCCCGAAACAGTCAGAAAACATGGGTGAGTAACATTTGATTTACAGCTTTTTTAATTGTGGGAGTGTGTGGCTTAGTGGTTAGGGTGTCGGACTGGTGATTGTAAGATTGTAGTTTCAGTCCCCGAACTGGGCAATGCATTGTGTTCTTGAGCAAATTACTTCATTTCACATTGCTCCAGTCTGCTCAGCTGGCGAAAATGAGTGACCTTGTAGCAGACCAACGTCCCATCCAGGTGGAGGAATATATATGCCATGGAACCCGGAAAACCAGCCCTTATGAGCCTGGCATGGTGTTAGGAGGAAATTTCATTACTTTTCCAGTTATCATCTTACTGGGTTTTAGAAAGAAGTTTCATTTGTAATTATACATCCCCCCCCTCTCACCAGTGCCTTTTACATGGCACCAGCAACAACAGGGTCACCAAATAGCTTGCAAGACAAAGACCCCTCAGCTGGGAGGAGAGAGTAATAATGATGGGGTAGGGTTGGCTTTGTGCCGGTTGAGAGATTAGTGGTATAGAGGGTCAGGGGTGGGTGTCCTGACAGACTCAGGTGTTTGAATTAATAGAGATATTAATTAATATTAATTAATAGAGATTTTACCTTGGAATAAGATAAAGATAGAAGTAGTTGTGTTTTACTGTTTGTTGTCCAGAAAATAAAACTTCAGCTCAGACAGACTGATTGACACAGGGGTACTATGTAAAAAGCACCTGTGCCGGTGCCACGGCACAATCTGTAAAGTGGTTGGCATTAAGAAGGGTATCCAGATGCGGAAACCATGCCAAAACAGACTTTAGAACCTGGTGTGGCTCTCCAGGCTTGCCATATGATATCAGGACAGTATTCAAGAGTAATACAACACTTTGAAAATATCTCCGAGTAAAACCACCAATAAAAGAGAATATGACCAAAGACTGTGTGTACTTCATCCCATGCAGCTGTGGTAAGTTATACAAAGGCGAAACATGCCACCTGCTCAAAATAAGGGTAGAGGAACATCACAAAGCTGTGGCACGAGGAGATATCGATAAATCGGGTATAGCTGATCATGTATGGAAAAATGGAGACCACCTCCCCCTGTGGGATGAAGTTAAAATAATAGACAGAGAACACCACTGGAAAGTACGAAAACTAAAAAGAAGCAGCACATATGCTAGGATACAACAACCTCCTAAGCAGACCGAGTGCAGATATGAACAGAATATAGGAAATGGTATTAAGGAAGGACAGGAAAATATTAGATTTATAAGCCCTAAAATTCACTCCATAATTGCTTACGGGCATATGGCATAGTGATTAAGAGCGCGGGCTACTAACCCCAAGATTCCGAGTTCAATTTCAAGCAGTGACCTGAATAATAATAATAACATCGAAAAATACATTAGGAATGAGAACCCAGGTTTGAAGTTTTCCCAAGACACCTGACGAAATGTGTTAACAACAAACAAGATGAGGACAAATATCTGTCAAATGTAAATGTAAATAATTCCTCATCTCTTAAATATAGAACTGTATTGAAGTGTTTAATTTTGGATCTTTTCATTTTCCCAGATGATTCTGCTGAGGAAACGGGAACTCTTTCAAGCCATTGCAGTCAAACAAAAGACACCGGTTCTGACTGTTGGGGAGACGATACGGATATCAGTCTTACAACTGACGACAAGAACAACAAAGTAAGTTCCACTTTGAAGGTTCTGTTTCGTGGAAACTGAGATGTTTCAAACTTGCACACCATTTCCTTTGTATTCCCAAGATGGCCCCTGAGTCAGCAAGAATTATCATCAAGAGATATCTTCCTGGGGCTATAAACAACAAAAGTTGGCTCCAGCATAGGCATCTAGCTGTAGGAAACCATGCCGAATCAGACTGGAGTCTGGTAGAGCCTTCCAGCATGCCAGCCCTGGTCAAACTGTCCAACCCATGCCAGCATGGACAATGGACATTAAATGATGATGATGTCTTTTTGCTTCACTAAAGTTTTTTGTCATGTGACATATGCAGCATACACACACCTGAGACCCACATCATTCCCCTTGAATGGGGAACCAATCTGTTGCAGGGTTGTTACTCATTTACACCTGAGTGGACTGGGGGTACATGAAATGAAGTGTTTTGTTTAAGAACACAATACACTGCCCAGTCCAGGAATTGGAACCGCAATCATACAATCTTGAATGCCACACCTTAGGTCAGTGGTTCTCAAACTTTTCAAAACGTTTTACGTGCCAGTCTCCTTACAGTTTTTATTCTATGATTTGTAGTCCCCTATAAAATGCAGGATAATCCTTTCTATTATGGGCACAAGGCCTGAAGTTTTTTGGGGTGGGGACTAGTCGATTACAACGACCCTAGAATTTCACTGGTGTTTAGTTTATCGGCCCCAAAAGGATGAAAGGCAAAGTCAACCTCGGCGGAGCTTGAATGCAGCGATGGGCAAAATACTGCCAAGCATTTCATTCAGCATGCCAACATAATGCAGGATAATCAACACGAAAAAAAATTACATACATTCGTGTACCATAATTTTCAGACTATTAAACGCACTGCCCATAGACCTGCAACCCCCAAAACCACATCTTAATCCAGGCAATACCTTATTAGGATACAATAAAAGCACATGAAATTATGGAGAATCAGTTGATAAATTAGTTAGAAAACAAATGAGAAATGAAAGATACCAATAGCACATACCTTTTACTCTGAGCGAGAGGCCCTTTGTTACCAGCAGAGGTAGGAGCTCTCTGAACTTTGCCCAGGCTATTCTTATTCTAGCAGCTACACTTTCAGAGCATCCACCCCTGCTACTGACTTGGTTGCCTAGGTAACGGAAGCTATCAACTACTTCTAGTTTTTCTCCCTGGAATGTGACAGAAACTGTTCTCTGCACATTTTCAGTGTTTATTGCTCCTGAGCATCTGCCACATACAAAAACTATCTTCCTAGTTAACCTTCCTTTGATATTGCTGCACCTCTTATGTGTCCATAGCTTACACTGGGTACATCTTATAGAGTTTCTACCTATGCCTTTTCTACAGATCGAGCAGGGCCATCTACCTGAAAGGATTTGTGGTTTGTCTGCTTTCCTATTTATTAAGACTTTGGTAGCATGCAAAAGATTGAAAGTCTTGAAATTTTAAAACCTGACTGTCTCAAGCTACCCTGTTTTTACGATACTCCAGTGTCCTTTTGTGGTCCCCCTAAAATCACTTCACAGTCCCATAGGGCAGTGCTACTCAAAGTGGTGGTCCGCAGACCAACGCTGATCTGCAAGCCATCAGCTGCCAGTACATGGTGACTTTCCAGAAAAGAAACAATAGTATAACTTCAGTAGTTTCGCTTTATACACTGTAGGAAGCAACTTATCAGCTCATGTAACTTTGTATTATTTACATTATTTACATTTGACAGATATTTGTCCTCATCTTGTTTGTTGTTAATACAACATTTCTGCTGATATACCCTCCAGCCTTCATCAGATGTCTTGGCATAGTGGTTAAGACTGCAGGCTACTAACCCCAAAATTCCAGGTTCAATTCCAGGCAGTGACCTGAATAATAATAATAATAATAATAACAATGAAAAATACCTTAGGAATGTGAACCCAGGTTCGAAATTTCCTCAAGACACCTGATGAAGGCTGAAAGGTATATCAGCCGAAATGTTGTGTTAACAACAAACAAGATGAGGACAAATATCCGTCAAATGTAAATAATGTAAATAATGTACATAATTCCTCATCTTTTAAATATAGAACTGTATTGTATTATTTACTCTCTTTTACTCTCTTTTACTTGTTTCAGTCATTTGACTGCGGCCATGCTGGAGCACCGCCTTTAGTTGAGCAAATCGACCCCGGGACTTATTCTTTGTAAGCCTAGTACTTATTCTATCGGTCTCTTTTGCCGAACCGCTAAGTGACGGGGACATAAACACACCAGCATCGGTTGTCAAGCAATGCTAAGGGGACAAACACAAACACACAAACATATGCACACACATGTATATACATATATACGACGGGCTTCATTCAGTTTCCGTCTACCAAATCCACTCACAAGGCTTTGGTCGGCCCGAGGCTATAGTTGAAGACACTTGCCCAAGGTGCTACGCAGTGGGACTGAACCCGGAACCATGTGGTTGGGAAGCAAGCTACTTACCACACAGCCACTCCTATACAAGATAAAAACAAATTGTCAACTTTGATAACATTCATTATATATTTATTGTTTCTGGTATAAATTAATATTACAAAGAAATCTTATCGGTCCCTGGCACATTGGGAAAAGAAGAAAAAGAAAAAACTGCCAGTATGCCACATCAGATAGTTTGAGAAGCACTGTGCTAGGGGACTGTGGACCACAGTTTGAGAATCACTGCTCCAGGTCATATGCAGCAACAGAGAAAACCAACCTGAATTTCATGGCCGACTGCCTTTCAAACTCGTTCATCTAGACAGTGTGTATTTATTTGTAGGAGACATGTTTTTAGCATACAATATTTCTGCATGTTTTTATCTGTGCAAATCTTTCTCTCTCTTGCAATTTTTTCCCTTTCTTTCAAATACTTATTTGACATTTGTATCTTTTAAGCCCTTTGTAATTATATTACTGTTTGTCTTCACGTTTGAACTTTTAAAACAAATTCTCTGTCTCGTTATAACCTTTCATCATCATCTGACATAAAATCACCTCCAATGTCCCTTCCTCTCTCCAAATTTTATTTTTTTGTCTTGCAAGGTACTTGGTGACCCTGTCAGTGCAGGTGCCACTTAAAAGCACCCAGTCCACACTGTAAAGTGGTTGGTGTTTGGAAGGGCATCCAGCTGTAAAAATCTTGCCAAAACTGACCTCACTTGTGCTTGTGCCACGTAAAAAGCACCCAGTCCGTTCTGTTGAGTGGTTGGCATTTGGAAGGGCATCCAGCTATAAAACTCCAGCCAAAACAGTCACAGAAGTCTGGTGCAGGCTTCTGCCTGGCTGGCTCCTGTTAAACCGTTCCACCCATGCCAGCATGGAAGACAGATGTTAAATAATGATGATCCTCTAACTCACTGCTTCTCATTTGGGGTTTGTTTGACCCTTGAGGGTCCACATAAGATTTTCTTGCTAAAATTTTTGTGCAATGTATTGTTTATACTTCTCCAATACACTAAAAGTCTTAATTTTCTTACGCAATTCCTACTAATATTTAATTCTAAAAATATATTGTAATTTTTTTTTTAAACATTGAATGGCTGTGGGGTTCCACTTAAGTAAAACAGGAACAGACAAAAAAAAATGGTCGGAAACCACATCTCTAACTTATTTGCTCTTTAATTTAATGGAAAGACTGAAAAGTATTGTTATTTAATCTGTGCCTTTCTTGTCTTTTAGGGGCAAATGCGTGTAAATCTGGCCAAGTTTGTTCCAAAATCATCAGACAGTGAAGATTTTGGTAAGTAGCATTGTATTCTCTGCTGAATTTCAGCCAAGAAAACCTGTTTTAACACTATTTCAGTTCATCTCGTTTGAGGGAAGAAAGCATAATAAAGATTCCAGGAAATCTTATTTTCTTTCACTTTCACAGAATAAGCCTGGAAATTGTCTTGAGAGTAAACTCTGAATATCTTCAATAAACTAGAAAACTTAATAATTGAGACTTTCTTATGAAATAAGCATTTTACAAGAGAGAAGGAAACAACAAGTCTATGACAAGAAAATCTTTCTTGGAATCCTTTCCATTTCTCATTCATGTTTCCAGACTAGAATGAGTCAACCCTTTGGCATCTTCATACTAATGCTAACCACTCCAAGAGTGTAATGGGTTCTTTTACGTGCCATGACTGATTTTGCTTGATTCGATGGCTCTTCTTCTCAAGCATGGCGTAATGCCAAGGGTCTCGGTCATTACCTCTGTGAGACCCAACACTCGAAAAGAGCTCAGCCACTTTGCCTCCATAGTTGTGTATATAGTGGAATTAGAGAAGAAATTCCACAACTGGAAACAAAGCTTAAAGTGAAGGGGCTTCAGGCAAATTTAAGAAAGACTTAAGGTCCTAGTAAAAAGTTGGGAAAAAAGGCGTGGGCCCTACTACCAGTAAAGAAGTAACCATGGTTGATATACAGAAAAGGAGCAGCTAGGAATTCCATAAGGTGTGGCCAGTATAAACTATGAGTGCATGTAGTGTCATGGGATCCCATGTAGGTTAAAAGAAAAGAGACTTTACATGTGGCAGATAGACAGGAAATAAGCTCCAAGAGCTCATGGGAAATAGATTTTCTTAAATACATTGACAGCTGCCTAAAAGGTGGTGAGGTGGCAGAATTGTTAGCACACCGGGCGAACCACTTAGCGGTATTTCGTCTGTCTTTACATTCTGAGTTCAAATTCCACCGAGGTTGACTTTACTTTTCATCCTTTCGGTGTTGATTAAATAAGTACCAGTTATGCACTGAGGTCAATGTAATTGACTTAATCCCTTTGTCCTTGTTTGCACCCTCTATGTTTAGCACCTTGTGGGCAATAAAGAAATAAAAGTAGTTGATAACCTCTGTCATGTGGGTGAATGTCTTAGCAGCAGAGGGGAATGTTCTGAAAGTGTAGTTGCTACATTAAGAACAGGCTGCAATAATTTCAAAGAGCTACTCCCTCTGTTAGTAACGAAAGTCTCTGTCTGTCTCCCTCTGAGCAAAAGACAAATTGTATGAAACTCAAATACAAACAACAATACTACATCGTAAGGGATGTGGGCCCTGAATGTAGAAGACATGTGACGTGTTGAAATAAAAGTAAGCAAGCTGCATTAGATGTGTAATGTCAGTGTGCATGAACGAGGGAGTACAAATGAGCTGAGAGAAAAATATAAGAAGAGATGTAACGTGTAAGAGAAAAGATTGTGTTGGTAGAGGTATGTGATGGCTGTGGCGGATATCAGTTGTATAAAGAAGTGCTGGGTACTCAAAGCAAGTGGAACTTGTGGAAGAGGGAGACCCCAAAAAGACATGGGATGAAGAGCCTTACAGATAAAGGAATGTGATGAATTGGTGACATAGCTACAAAAAAACCTGCCCACATCTTCAAGTATGGTAAAGGAACATTAAAATGGCGCCTGTGGCGGGGACTGGACACTCATTCTCTTATCTAGTCACTGTACCAAACCATTCATAGAACAGGGAACCATATTGGACTTGCTTATATCCAGTACTCCACCCCTACCACTGGCCTTATTAACCTACCTCTTGCCTACCATGGGGCCTATGCATTGCATAAGGGCCTACACTTCAACCATTTTTGTTATATTTAATAAAGTGAAGGTCAGCAACAAGTACAGTAATGAATTTAGTGTACAGGAGTACACCAAAGATCAGTTCTCATCTCCCGTTTGTCCATCATAATACTCAGGGCCATAATGGAGAAATTTAAGACTGGTTGCCCTTGGCAGCTCCTCTATGCTGATGACTTTGTTCCATTTGTGGTAGGAATGTGTGGAAGTGGTAGACCTGGGATGAAGTGGTGAAATGTGATCTGCAGTTGTTGAGCCTCATAGGGGAGATGACAAGGGACCAAAATTTGTGGTGGTTCGTTGTGCTTGAGGAGAAGACACATCAAGCTAAGTGAGGTCATGGCCTTCCACACATACATACATGTCCTTTTTGGCTATCCCCTTCTGCTCTCTCTCTCTCGCATCTGACCACTGTCAACACTCCCAACAATCTCTTCCCCTTCCACTCTCCCTCATGCGCCTCACCCACTGCAGGCCCTTCAACTCTCTTCTGTCTTTACATATCTTCCCCACCCCTCCAATTCTCTCCAATTTCCCCCATCACCATCACTTGCCACAGTCATGTCTTCCCCATCCCCAAACATATCCCCCTCAAACTCTCGTGACACATCCCCTCTGCACTACTTATATCCCCACCACTGTCCCCTGTGGGTAGACCCCCCCCCCCAGTACATCCCCACACCAGCTCTATTTCTCTGTCTCAATCTGACTGTCTCCCCAGCCCCCTTATCCTTCCTTGTCCTACTGGGGTGGCCAAGTAACCCCTCCATAGCAACATGACTATCTCTCTCCCTCTATCATATTCTGATGTCTCGTTTGGCACACAGCCCCTCCTCTTGGTTCCCTTACCTCTTTCAACCAAGAGGTCTTTTCCAACCCAGCTGGTGCTGGTGCCACATAAAAGGCACCTGTGCCAGTGACCCGTACAAAGCACCTGGCACACTATGTAGAGTAGTTGGCATTAGGAAGGGCATCTCAGCCATAGAAACCAAGCCAAAACAGACAGCTGGAGCCTGGTGCAGCTCTCCGGCTTACTAGCTCTGGCCATCATCATCGTCATTTAATGTCTGCTTTCCATGCTGGTATGGGTTGGACGGTTTGACTGGGGGCTGGCAAGTCAGAAGGCTGCACCAGGCTCCAATATTTTATTCTTTTTCTTTCTTTTGCTGGCCTCAGCTAGAGGCTGAGGCCATGCTGTAGCACCACCTTCAGTGTGATTGGTTTTCTTTCTGCTATTGTTTCTGACAGAGCTGCTTTTCTGAGTGTGCCCTTTTGCAATGTGGGTTCATGTGGCATCTCAGATAAAAATTCATTCAAAACATTCTTTGAAAGCATCAACAGCTATATCCTGCAGACCTCTGAGGTTGTTTGGCAGACCCCACTCCTGGGTTTTGCAGTTTATAGAATCTAAAGCTTTTCTCTTTTATTTTGCAGATAACCAGGAAAATCCATATTCAACCATTGATATCTCAAACAGAGGAAATACATTTGTTCCTGCAAAAACTTTCAATGACAATGAAGAATCCATTGAAACAAGAAATAATGTTCCTTCCAAGGAAAACAACCAAATAACAGATATTTTAAATACAGTAAGTCATTTTAGATATATATTTTATCAAATATTTTCTTTTTTCAGAAATGTTTATAGGCTTCTTATCAATAGGTTTGTTGATTTTAAAAACAAATCTTTTTCTTATTTGTGTAATATATTTAAACACTTATTTTGTAAATGTGAGGCCCAAAACACAGACTGTCTTGAGAAGGTTATGACTCCCTTCTGTCTCCTCTTTCACTTGAACTCTCTCCTCTTATACTCAGAAAGCTTCTCTGTTTGTAGAAATATTCTTACTCAGGTGCTGTCCACTAGTTGTCCGCTAGTGTCCACTGGTTTCTTAGGTTGTTTTAGTCTTCATTCATGTTCTGTGGAATTGGCCGATTCTCACTTGATTATTGACCGCAGTTCTAGTTTTCCCATATTAACATCACTTATTGAAAGGGTCTGTAGTATGACACATACTGCCCCCAAACTCGACCACTTCCTTCCATGTCCTAAACCCGTACAGTTGTCTCTCCTTCCGTCATCAGTTGATGTCTTTTGTAGCCAAGTCGACCCTCACCCCATTTACACCCTGACTTTCCATTCAGCTTATCATTACACACTCAGGCTTCATACATTCCACTCCAACCCCATCTCTTCACATCTCCCACATTCAACCCCCTCAATTTTCTACTACCAGCGATTGCAACATGTACTTTATAGGGACTTCTTTGGCACAGAGAAAGAACCCCTATATTGCTGCTTCTTCTATACACCACCCACACCCAGAAAATGTTTCATCTCCTAGGGAACAGGAACCCCCAAAACATACAAGACTTAACTTAGAAGTAGAAGCACAGCATCATCATCATCATTTAACATCTGTTTTCCTTGCTGGCATGGGTTGGATGGTTTGAGAGGATCCAACATACCACAGTATTGCATTGAGCGCCAGTGTCTGGAGGCCTTTCCTGGACTGCCATGTTAGCTTGGCGATAACTATTAATATCCAGTACCTCTGCCGTAGTCTCCTTTAGAGAGATTTAGAAATATTAATTTTTATATATGCACATATATATATATATATATATATATATATATATATGTGTGTGTGTGTGTGAAATTTTGAATTTAGTTCACAGACCCCCCCCCCCCCCCCAGTACTAGCTTTACAGACCACCTGGGGTCCACAACCACTGATCTATGCCATCACATGTCTTTAGTTCATGATAAGAAAAAATTGTCAAAGAGAAGCTAAATTGACTGTATGTTGTGTTTATCAGGATTTGAACCCGTTTTCTATGGGGAGGTAGTTTAGCACTTAACGATTACCCTTCTTCCTCTCTGTTATTACCTTAGACCAGAACTAGATTTCCTTTGACCGGCACCATCTCTGACAACAAAATGAAGACTAAAACAACCTAAGAAACCAGTGGACACTAGCGGACAGCACCTGAGTAAGAATATTTCTACAAACAGAGAAGCTTTCTGAGTATAAGAGGAGAGAGTTCAAGTGAAAGAGGTGTACATGGTCTGTGTTTTGGGCCTCACATTTACAAGCTACATTTAAAGTCTCTCATCAGTAACATAATTAGTTTGATAATTAATTATGCAAGGATTTTTGATAATAAAACTTTCTTTGCAGTCTTCTGAAAACTTGAACACTGCCAAAGAAGGAACTGCAGAACCAATTTATGCCACGGTCAATAAAACCAAAAAATTGACTCTTGAACAACAACGAGGTAACGCTTAGAGATGTTCTTGTTGTGTTTATTGACATTTTCTCTCCTTCTTCCGTATTACAGAAATGTTTTGTTTCCCGGTTTTGAAAATAATGAAGAATTTTGTAAAATAGTTTTGGCGTTATTAACATGGTGCTTTGAAAAATAAATTAGCATGAGATTCTGATGGAGTGTTTCAATTTAGATCACTTCAAAGCAGTAAATTTATGTCATAGAACCAAGGGGTGGGGTGGTGGGGTGTTAATCTTGAGGGTGGGGTGGTAGTGGTGTTGATATGAAAAGGGTCCAGGCTTCAGAGGAACATATTCTGAATAAATTTTGTAGTTTAAAGAAAATAATGGACAGAGGGATACTTCCCATCATCATCATCATCATCATCATCACCACTACCATTATCATCATCATTATTAACACTACCACCATCATCATCATCATCATCTTCCAGAATACTGATGGTTTGGGTTTCTTTTGGATGAAACACTTTCAGTTTTATTTTATTTATTTTCTTATGAAAGAAATATCCAATAACTTCATCAAACTCCAATATTAGAAATATATTTGATCATGGAATGTAATTAATGACTTCACTTATAACTATACTAATAATTGCACTAATGACTATATAAATGATTGCACTCTATCACTGTACTAACACATTAAATAATTGCTTTCACTTCTGATCTGTCTTTAGTAAAATTAATTAATTAAAAGATATTAACATTAAATAGCAGGGAAGGATGCATTGGATAATGTACTCCTAGGTACATTGTACCTGAATAAAGTCTGGTTACAGAGAGAAAATCTTTAATCATAGACTTTTGGGGTCAGAATTTCTTTGGTTTTATTTACTTTTAGAAATAGAAATTAATTACCAAAATACGTTAAAATTAATTGGATCAATTTAAAAAAAAAATATATCAAATTTAATTTTGGAGATTCTAATTAGCATAAGCCTCACAGAGGCAAAGTAGCTGAGTTCCTTTCAAGGGTTGGGCCTCACGGAGGCAATGACCAAGACCTTTGGCATTATACCGTGCTTGAGAAGAAGACCCATCAAGCCGAGCAAAATGGCAGTCGTGGCAGATACAGATGTCATGCAAATTGGTACCTGTGCTGGTAGCATGCAAATGCAGCCATTACACTCTTGGAGCTGTAGGAAACCATGCCAAATCAGACTCGAGTCTGGTACAGTCCTTCCAACATGCCACCTCTGGTCAAACCGTCTTACCCATGCCAGCATGGACAATGGATGTTAAATGATGGTGATGATGTGCTTAATCATTCAGCATCCAGATTATTCTGTCAAATTATTGTCATCATCATCATCATCATCATCATCATCATTTAACATCTGTTTTCCATACTGGCATGGGTTGGATGGTTTGACTGGGGACTGGCAAGCCAGGAAGCTGCACCAAACTCCAATCTGATCTGGAAAAGTTTCTACAGCTGGATGCCTTTCCTAACACCAGCCACTCTGAGAGTGTTGTGGGTGCTTTTTACGTGCCACTGGCACAGGAGCCAGTCAGGCAGCCTTGGCACCGACCATGTTTGGATGGTGCTTTTATGTGCCACTGGCACGGGAGCCAGTCGAAGGGCACTGGCATCGACCACATTTGGATGGTGCTACAAAAATACCCATGGCTAATTAGCAAAGAGCCTAGAATTTATCCAATTTGGCTCTGATCAGGTTTATTTTATATCATAAAATAAAAAACAAACAGAAAACAGTGCAAGCAACCTGCTTAGGAGAATGGTTCCTCTTAAAAAACAAAACACAGCCTTCGAATAGAACCAATTGCCTAGTTGTGTTGCAGACAACCCTTTTAGTGTTTGGACGTAATAATATATAAAGCCCTCAGTCCATGGTGATAAGATGAGTATCTGTCCACAAAAACCATTCCAATAAACATAACATACAACACAAAGATTAATAGTTTTCTTGTTGCTGAATATGTCAGATGATCAAGGTTTTTGGTGAGCAGAAAGAGGTGGTTGTGAGAGACTTGTCCAAGTTATGATGCCAACAATGGTAAAACAGGCATAAAATCCTGCTAGCAACGACAACAGGGATAAACCGGAATGGCTCTGTGATACTAATTCGATATTTTGTATAAATCTCCAAAAGGATTATCTGGTCAGATACTTATGTCTGAAATGTGTCGTTTAAAGCTGAATGCAGTGCGTAAAATTGTTTTGTTTGGTGGTGAAGAGGAGGAAGCCCCATGGAACATAACATTTTTATACATTATCTGGTCTGATTTAGAGTGATACTCTTCAATAATGCTGCCAAAGAGTTTGATTCTTAGAGAACTTATGTAAATGTGGTAGAATGATGTACAGGAACATTAAAGCATGAAGTATTTTCTAAAAGAACAGTTTGCTAAATATAATCGTTAAGGTAGACAAACGAAAAGTTAATCATTTGATATGATTTAGAATAGTTATATTATTTAAGATTGTGTACAAATAATGATTATTTATTTATTAACAGGAGATGAGAATGGAACTGGTAACTAATTTCTCTAATTCTTTATTTGTTATTTGCATAATATTTGTCAAAAGCTGCAGCTTTCTGAGTGAATTCTTCCACATTGTCTCCATATTGACATTTGGGGAGTAAAAACCAACTGAAATCAGCCAATAATCCTGTAAGAACATAGTTAAGAACTTGATTCAAGAATTAACGCTGAAACATAACTGGGAGATACATTGTTGTTTAGACATTAAGAATAGCTTCCATCTGATTCCTGAAAATTGTATTGCTTCAACTGACCACTTTGGTCTTCCTCAAAGACGATGAAGAATGCTTCTTTTCGACCGTTTCCTTCATGTTTCAGACACAAGATATTAGAATGGTAAGCCCAGAAAGTTGGCTGATTCGAGGATGTTGTCTGTCTTGGAAATGGAACACACCTACAATGTCCTGGTTGCTTATTTGAGTTACTTCTGTGTCCTTATCATTGGTCTTCATAATCTGGCAATATGACTAAGATATGCTGCAACCCCAACCCCTCATGTTCAGTGCTGTTTCCACAGCAAACATACAAAGTTCACTGGTTCAAACCATGATAAGAACTGAAAAAGACTGTTTGTTTCACTTTGTTGTTGAAACATTTATCAGGAACTGTGAATCTGAGATTTCTTCTTATTATTTTTGCCAGTCTCTGTATTCTTTTATATGTTTCAGCTCTAAGGCTTTGGCCATGCTGGGGCATTGCCAGTGAATGCAGGGGCACTACATCTGATCAGTTTGCTTAATGCTGTTTCCTTCAGGCTTCCTCTCAAGGTTCATTGAAGGCTTTTAGATAATTCTTTTTGAAGGATTTTTACAAAAACTACTTGAACAATGGAAATGTTTATCTTGGGATGGAAAATTTCTGAGTTTATTGAAATAAATTTACTCTTTAAATCTCAGTTTAGTTAAGATTGTCAGTTAAAGTACGAGAAGAGATTCTTCTTTTGATAATTTCTTCTCTTGATTACAATACAGAGAAGAGGAATTAACATCCGTTTTAATGTTAGAAAACAAACATTGAGAAGAAGAAGAAGAAGAAAACTTTGGTGTCTTCTTGTATGGAAAATATTAATTGAATACAAAAGCTAGGTTTATTTGTGTTATTATTGAAAAGTTTGTAGCTGAATGCATAATTTGTCTTAAGAATTAAAGATGGAATTTCTTTGTTTCAAATTAGAAGCAAACATTCACTCAGGAAGCTGCTTCTGTGACAATGCATGGTTTTCCATTCTTACTTTCATTTTTAACAATTTTATTTCTTTTTTAGTCCAGCTTCAACAAAATTCAGTTTTCTATTTTAGAAACAAATTATAACTTTTTCCTGTTTCAATCTTTATTCTTTATTAACACTTCATTGATGAACCTACTTAATTACTATCCTCCTCATTATTCTATTTTAAACAAATTCCTCTGCTTTTTTCCTCATTTAGATCAAATTTAAAATTTTACTTTTTAACGAATTTACTTTATTACTGACTCCTTTT